>NC_091150.1:63687503-63975003 GCF_040958095.1 Procambarus clarkii
TGAGTAGATCCCATCCATATTTTAATAGCATAAACATTTACAATTTTGTGTATAGTTGGTGTTAATTTAATTATAGATGGTTCTAATGTAATATTTATATCAACTGAACAATATTTGTCTACATATTTGTTTATTTGGGAACTTGATATAATCGAAGATGTAAAAGATTTAAAGGGAAATAATGATACCATGGTTTTAAAAGCTTTGTACACCTGAATATTCCAAATATTAGTAAGAATGTGGCTACTAAATTTCTATTTGATGGAAGAGTAGCGAAGCGTGTGTTGGTTGGCCGTCAGTGGATGTAAAATGTGAGAGTAGCCTGCGACTACTTGATATTTATATAATTCAGCTGACACTGCTACCATCTACTCCGGGCAACCAGCTGTCTCCTCCAGGCATGATGGGACAGGGGGTTGCGTTGAACCTAGGGAACCTAACCTAACCTATCCTAGGGGAGGGTGCTTATCGCTTCGTAATAAGCTACCGTATACAGACTATATAAAAAGTTAGGTTAGGTAAGTACTATTAGGTTTAAATGAGAATGTAGTGGTATACAGGATGTAACTTCTGGTGGTCGAGCCACCAAGGATCCTTATCGGAGAGGATGCTGGCCTGGGATAAGACATTATTTGTTCAATGTGATTTTGAGGCAGGACAAAATGTTCAGACATGAGCATGTTTCAGTTATGTATGTTTTAAGGAGTTGAGAACTATTAATCTATCTCTCTCTTTCTCTCTATAAACACAAAATTGTTTTAAATAATAGTGTATGCCGGCTAAGTGTTCAAGCACCATATCGCTCCACGTGCTACTGATTTCTAGTACAAACAATTCCTAAGGCCATTATTAATCTGTACATCGTCCCCATTTGACATTTTTATCTAAATATCTTCCTACATTCAATGGACAACATCTTACTTTACAGTGACCATGTGATAAACAAATAAACAATTGCCAGTTTGCATTCATGGCCAAAAAAACAGTATGATTTTTTGCATAATAGGCCAAAATGTTTACACTTAGCCAGAAACAACAGAGTCCTTGCTAACTTAGTTAAGTAAGACGAGAGCCCTGCATAATAGGCCAAGAAGTGAGTTCTGGCTACTAGGTACGACATATATATATATATATATATATATTTATATATATATAAATATATATATATATATATATATATATATATATATATATATATATATATATATATATATATATATATATATATATATATATATATATATATATATATATATATATATATATATATATATATATATATATATATATATATATATGTCGTACCTAGTAGCCAGAACGCACTTCTATGCCTACTATGCAAGGCCCGATTTGCCTAATAAGCCAAGTTTTCCTGAATTAATATATTTTCTCTAATTTTTTTCTTACGAAATGATAAAGCTACCCATTTCATTATGCATGACGTTAATTTTTTTTATTGGAGTTAAAATTAACGTTGATATATGACCGAACCTAACCAACCCTACCTAACCTAACCTAACCTATCTTTATAGGTTAGGTTAAGATAGGTAACCAAAAAAGTTAGGTTAGGTTAGGTTAGGTAGGTTAGGTAGTATAAAAACAACTAATTCATGAAAACTAGGCTTATTAGACAAATCGGGCCTTGCATAGTAGGCAGAGAAGTGCGTTCTGGCTATTAGGTACGACATATATATATATATATATATATATATATATATATATATATATATATATATATATATATATATATATATATATATATATATATATATATATATATATATATATATATATATATATATATATATGTCGTACCTAGTAGCCAGAACGCACTTCTCAGTCTACTATGCAAGGCCAAATTTGCCTAATAAGCCAAGTTTTCATGAATTAATTGTTTTTCGACTACCTAACCTACCTAACCTAACCTAACTTAACTTTTTCGGCTACCTAACCTAACCTAACCTATAGAGATAGGTTAGGTTAGGTTAGGTAGGGTTGGTTAGGTTCGGTCATATATCTACGTTAATTTTAACTCCAATAAAAAAAAATTGACCTCATACATAATGAAATGGGTAGCTTTATCATTTCATAAGAAAAAAATTAGAGAAAATATATTAATTCAGGAAAACTTGGCTTATTAGGCAAATCTGGCCTTGTATAGTAGGCCAAAAAGTACGTTCTGGCTACTAGGTACGACATATATATATATATATATATATATATATATATATATATATATATATATGTCGTACCTAGTAGCCAGAACTCACTTCTCAGCCTACTATTCAAGGCCCGATTTGCCTAATAAGCCAAGTTTTCCTGAATTAATATATTTACTATAATTTTTTTCTTATGAAATGATAAAGCAACCCTTTTCTCTATGTATGAGGTCAATTTTTTTTTATTGGAGTTAAAATTAACGTAGATATATGACCGAACCTAACCAACCCTACCTAACCTAACCTAACCTATATTTATAGGTAAGGTTAGGTTAGGTAGCCAAAAAAAGCTAGGTTAGGTTAGGTTAGGTAGGTTAGGTAGACGAAAAAACATTAATTCATGAAAACTTGGCTAATTAGGCAAATCGGGCCTTGAATAGTAGGCTGAGAAGTGCGTTCTGGCTATTAGGTACGACATATATATATATATATATATATATATATATATATATATATATATATATATATATATAGTATATTTTGGTAGCAGTCTTTCCTGTAGACATATATTATTAAATATGACCGAAAAAGTAAGATTAATAATTCTAACACAAATTTTCTCGATCTTTCGTATGTTTCTTTTCACTGTTGGTGGTAATTCAAAAATCAATTCTCCAAAATTCATTTTTATTTCTAGTCTGACGCGACACTTGAGCGCGTTTCGTAAAACTTTTTACATTTTCAAAGACTTTAGTTTACACATACACAACTGAATAGAACTTACACATCTTCGATTTGTTTATATCTACATTTGAGTGAGGTGGATAGGATGAGGTGGTATTAATAGGGGTATTAAATTCCTAAACACAAGACAGAACACGAAACAATGGGTATTGAATAAAAGTGATTGTAGAAAGCCTATTGGTCCATATTTCTTGATGCTTCTATATTGGAGCGGAGTCTTGAGGTGGGTAGCATATAGTTGTGCATTAATTGGCTGTTGATTGCTGGTGTTGACTTCTTGATGTGTAGTGCCTCGCAGACATCAAGCCGCCTGCTATCGCTGTATCTATCGATGATTTCTGTGTTGTTTACAAAGGATTTCTCTGGCGATGGTTTGGTTATGGGAAGAGATTATATGTTCTTTAATGGAGCCCTGTTGCTTATGCATCGTTAAACGCCTAGAAAGAGATGTTGTCTTGCCTATATACTGGGTTTTTTTGAGCTTACAGTCCCCAAGAGGGCATTTGAAGGCATGGACGAAGTTGGTCTCTTTTAAAGCGTTCTGCTTTGTGTCTGGAGAGTTTTTCATGAGTAGGCTGGCCGTTTTTCTGGTTTTATAGTAAATCGTCAGTTGTATCCTCTGATTTTTGTCTGTAGGGATAACGTTTCTGTTAACAATATCTTTCAGGACCCTTTCCTCCGTTTTATGAGCTGTGGAAAAGAAGTTCCTGTAAAATAGTCTAATAGGGGGTATAGGTGTTGTGTTAGTTGTCTCTTCAAAGGTTGCATGGCGTTTCACTTTCCTTCTTATGATGTCTTCGACGAAACCATTGGAGAAGCCGTTGTTGACTAGGACCTGCCTTAGCCTACAGCCTTCGTCGACTTGCTTCCATTCTGAGCTGTGGCTGAGAGCACGGTCGACATAGGCGTTAACAACACTCCTCTTGTACCTGTCTGGGCAGTCGCTGTTGGCATTTAGGCACATTCCTATGTTCGTTTCCTTAGTGTAGACTGCACTGTGGAAACCTCCGCTCTTTTCCATGACTGTTACATCTAGAAAGAGCAGCTTCCCATCCTTTTTCATCTCGTAAGTGAAACTCAGCACGGAACTCGGCTCAAATGCCTCCTTCAGCTCCTGCAGATGTCTGACATCAGGTACCTGTGTAAAAATGTCGTCAACATACCTGCAGTATATGGCCGGTTTCAAGTTCATGTCGACTAAGACTCTTTGCTCGATGGTACCCATGTAGAAGTTTGCAAACAGGACACCTAGGGGAGAACCCATGGCGACCCCATCTACCTGCTTATACATGTGCCCATCCGGGCTCAAGAAGGGTGCCTCTTTAGTACAAGCTTGGAGTAGTTTCCTTAGAATATTTTCTGGTATGTCAAGAGGAGTACAGGCCGGATCACGATAAACTCTGTCGGCTATCATCCCGATTGTCTCGTCCACAGGTACGTTGGTAAACAGTGATTCTACGTCCAACGAGGCTCTTATCCCTGTGGCCCGTGTGCCCCGCAGTAAGTCAACAAATTCCTTTGGAGACTTCAGGCTGAAGGCGCAAGGGACATAAGGAGTCAGCAGTCCGTTTGTAACAGACTAGGCTGTTGTAAGAATTATCCAGAGTGGTTTATCGACAAAAGAGAATGGGAAGCTGAGCCGCATGGTGACCTGACCCCCAGGGGAATTCGCGGTGGAAATAACCGACGCTTTGTTCATATCTGCGTATAATGAATCATCCTATAGTATTCAGTAATTTAGAGAAAATTAGCCTTTATTCATTTTTATTAAAATTGTATTGTATAATAGTACTGGATACAATATCAAGAGTATTCTAATTATTGAGTTAAGTCACCATCAGTGACGTCACGAATCGGATCTAACTTTTAAGGCGGAGTGACCGGCGGTCATAGGTCAGCAGGGTTGACATGTCTAATATTTCTCAAAGTTTTAATAACCATTTTTGTGATCGGGAACAGCTCTGCCGTTAGATGTTTGTAATTTAATTCAGTAAAATAATTCAACCAGTCTGGATCAATTCAGTACAAACAGAGTTTAATTGTTATAACTTAACCTTGCTAAAGTAACTGGGTAAGCGATGCGGAACAATACAATGTTCTAGTCTGGGCGAGATCAGACGAGGACAGATCAGTGTGGTCACGGAAGCAGCTGGGATAAGAGGTCAACATCTTACCTCTCCCCAAGAACAGCCCCAACACCTAGAGCTGTAGTCGCCCAAGGTATAGTTGCTATTGTTAAGTATAGAAATAGTCTCATTTGCCACTCAGGTCAAGTAGGGAGTGTTAAAGTGATAGGGAGTGAACATATTTAGATTTTGTTTTAGTTTTCTTTTAATAAATTAAATTTGTTATTAATTTGCATTTTATTGTTTCCATGTGTTTTATGTGTATACTTGTCCTGGTCACGTGGTCCACACGAGGCAGAGTTGCATTGGGCGCCGATTCTAACATCGAATCGGAATTATCATTACCGTGTAATTTATTCCACACTCAAGGTCATCGTTTATAGTGGGGATCAAGCCCCAAGGTTGATTAATTAGCGTGATCGATCCAGACCTCGATCATTGCTCTTGTTTTACTGGTCTGGTGGTGGCAGCAGAGGTGACTCTAGGGTTTTGTTCAGAGCTTAGGTCACGTCATACTGGGTGTAGAATCCTAAGTCGGTCAATCGTCTTAGGACCACGTGGCGTGGAGTTGGCTTTGTTAAAAGTTTTGGAGTCCCTTGGTTTAGAAATAAAAGTAAGAATACGGGTAGAGGGAGTAGAAAGAAGGAAGTAAAGAGAGAGGAACCCGAACCCGTGTTACAATGGTGGCAGCGGTGGAATAATTTTGGTATAATATGAATTTTACTCTATAAATTGGTCAGTAATCAAAATCGAAGCCCCTGTGTAATTGTCTCAGCCCAGAACAAACGGTTATGGAAAATTATGTTGTGCTATTTTTTTCAGAATGTTTGAACACAGGAGAGGCGGACCAATATAAACATTGACACTTCTAGTGAGTGAGAACACTTGGCTGTACAGTCAGCTGAAACCTGTGATATAGTATTGGAATTTTTATTTTTAGATACATGTAATAAACGTTAGGTGTGTTCCTTGATGGGGAGTGGTTAGTACACGGATGTGTACCTGATAGTTCCGTAGTACGCTCCCGGATGACAGTTCAGTCTGAACTTATAACTTTAATGTTTGTTTGAGCACGGTGTGGCCGGCTCTAGAGGACACATGGACTTGGCTAGTGAAGAGCCAAGAGAGTTTAATAGCTAGTTTTTGATGGTAGAGTAGGGACATGTTATTTAGCTATGTCAGTAAGGATAGGATGTATGTTTCCTGATATTGGAGGATTGCTGTCAGTTGACAGCTGAGAAAAATTTGAACATGTTTATTATGATGGACTATTATTTGTCAAATTTTATTAGTTAGGTTAGCTTTTGTTTGTGGCATGAGTTGAATTGTGGGTTTGGATACTAAACCTCGTGAATTTTAACAAATTAACAAGGTTTACTAAGTGCTTGTGCGGGGGGGTTGTAACAAACTAGGCTGTTGTAAGAATTATCCAGAGTGGTTTATCGACAAAAGAGAATGGGAAGCTGAGCCGCAGGGTGACCTGACCCCCAGGGGAATTCGCGGTGGAAATAACCAACGCTTTGTTCATAGCTGCGTATAATGAACCATCCTATAGTATTCAGCAATTTAGAGAAAATTAGCCTTTATTCATTTTGCATTAAAATTGTATTGTATAATAGTACTGGATACAATATCAAGAGTATTCTAATTATTGAGTTTAAGTCACCATCAGTGACGTCACGAATCGGATCTAACTTTTAAGGCGGAGTGACCGGCGGTCATAGGTCATCAGGGGTTGACAGGTCTACTATTTCTACTATTTCTACAAGTTTTAATAACCATTTTTGTGATCGGGAACAGCTCTGCCGTTAGATGTTTGTAATTTAATTCAGTAAAATAATTCAACCAGTCTGGATCAATTCAGTATAAACAGAGGATAATTGTTATAACTTAACCTTGCTAAAGTAACTGGGTAAGCGATGCGGAACAATACAATACTCTGTCTGGGGTAGTCCAGACAAGGAAAAAATCAGTGTGGTCACGGAAGCAGCTGGGATAAGAGGTCAACATCTTACCTCTCCCCAAGAACAGCCCCAACACCTAGAGCTGTGGTCGCCCAAGGTATAGTTGCTATTGTTAAGTATAGAAATAGTCTCATTTGCCACTCAGGTCAAGTAGGGAGTGTTAAAGTGATAGGGAGTGAACATATTTAGATTTTGTTTTAGTTTTCTTTTAATAAATTAAATTTGTTATTAATTTGCATTTTATTGTTTCCATGTGTTTTATGTGTATACTTGTCCTGGTCACGTGGTCCACACGAGGCAGAGTTGCATTGGGCGCCGATTCTAACATCGAATCGGAATTATCATTACCGTGTAATTTATTCCACACTCAAGGTCATCGTTTATAGTGGGGATCAAGCCCCTAGGTTGATTAATTAGCGTGATCGATCCAGACCTCGATCATTGCTCTTGTATTACTGGTCTGGTGGTGGCAGCAGAGGTGACTCTAGGGTTTTGTTCAGAGCTTAGGTCACGTCATACTGGGTGTAGAATCCTAAGTCGGTCAATCGTCTTAGGACCACGTGGCGTGGAGTTGGCTTTGGTAAAAGTTTTGGAGTCCCTTGGTTTAGAAATAAAAGTAAGAATACGGGTAGAGGGAGTAGAAAGAAGGAAGTAAAGAGGGAGGACCCAAACCCGTGTTACAATGGTGGCAGCGGTGGGTTTAAAGAGAGTTTAATAGCTAGTTTTTGATGGTAGAGTAGGGACATGTTATTTAGCTATGTCAGTAAGGGTAGGATGTATGTTTCCTGATATTGGAGGATTGCTGTCAGTTGACAGCTGAGAAATTTATGAAATATGAACATGTTCATTATGATGTTGGACTATTATTTGTCAAATTTTATTAGTTAGGTTAGCTGTTGTTTGTGGCATGAGTTGAATTGTGGGTTTGGATACTAAACCTCGTGAATTTTAACAAATTAACAAGGTTTACTAAGTGCTTGTGCGGGGGGGTTGTAACAGACTAGGCTGTTGTAAGAATTATCCAGAGTGGTTTATCGACAAAAGAGAATGGGAAGCTGAGCCGCATGGTGACCTGACCCCCAGGGGAATTCGCGGTGGAAATAACCGACGCTTTGTTCATATCTGCGTATAATGAATCATCCTATAGTATTCAGTAATTTAGAGAAAATTAGCCTTTATTCATTTTTATTAAAATTGTATTGTATAATAGTACTGGATACAATATCAAGAGTATTCTAATTATTGAGTTAAGTCACCATCAGTGACGTCACGAATCGGATCTAACTTTTAAGGCGGAGTGACCGGCGGTCATAGGTCAGCAGGGTTGACATGTCTAATATTTCTCAAAGTTTTAATAACCATTTTTGTGATCGGGAACAGCTCTGCCGTTAGATGTTTGTAATTTAATTCAGTAAAATAATTCAACCAGTCTGGATCAATTCAGTACAAACAGAGTTTAATTGTTATAACTTAACCTTGCTAAAGTAACTGGGTAAGCGATGCGGAACAATACAATGTTCTAGTCTGGGCGAGATCAGACGAGGACAGATCAGTGTGGTCACGGAAGCAGCTGGGATAAGAGGTCAACATCTTACCTCTCCCCAAGAACAGCCCCAACACCTAGAGCTGTAGTCGCCCAAGGTATAGTTGCTATTGTTAAGTATAGAAATAGTCTCATTTGCCACTCAGGTCAAGTAGGGAGTGTTAAAGTGATAGGGAGTGAACATATTTAGATTTTGTTTTAGTTTTCTTTTAATAAATTAAATTTGTTATTAATTTGCATTTTATTGTTTCCATGTGTTTTATGTGTATACTTGTCCTGGTCACGTGGTCCACACGAGGCAGAGTTGCATTGGGCGCCGATTCTAACATCGAATCGGAATTATCATTACCGTGTAATTTATTCCACACTCAAGGTCATCGTTTATAGTGGGGATCAAGCCCCAAGGTTGATTAATTAGCGTGATCGATCCAGACCTCGATCATTGCTCTTGTTTTACTGGTCTGGTGGTGGCAGCAGAGGTGACTCTAGGGTTTTGTTCAGAGCTTAGGTCACGTCATACTGGGTGTAGAATCCTAAGTCGGTCAATCGTCTTAGGACCACGTGGCGTGGAGTTGGCTTTGTTAAAAGTTTTGGAGTCCCTTGCTTTAGAAATAAAAGTAAGAATACGGGTAGAGGGAGTAGAAAGAAGGAAGTAAAGAGAGAGGAACCCGAACCCGTGTTACACGTTGAGTCGCTTCGCCAGTCTGTACGTGGGTGTGGGTATCTGGCTAATGATTGGCCGAAGTGGGTTTCCAGGCTTGTGTGTCTTGACATTTCCATACACATATCCAGGTTTATATTCCCCCAATAATCTTTGGCAGGTGGAGTCCGGATTTCTTGGCGTTCACAGTTTCGATCAGTTTGTTGACCTTTGCTTTCAATTCGGCTGTAGTGTCCTTCGTTACCCTTTGGAATTTAGTTTGGTCAGAGAGTAAGAGGTTCATTTTCGCCAGATATTCGTCTTTTTTAAGAATGACATATATTGGCGATTTGTCACCTCTCCTGACAACTATCTCCTTGTTCTCACGAAGGCTTTTAGCTGCCGCTTTGAGCTCGGGGGACAGTATGGTGCTTGTGTAGTTGCCTCGATTCTTTCCTCCTTCCGCAATAAGTTCTGCTTGTAAGGTATCTTTGGTAGTGACCTTCTTTTGTGTCTCGAGGTCGAATATGTTGTCCAACAGAATTTCTAACTCCACTTTCCGGGCCATCTCACTCGGTCTGGACATAACGTGACAGTTTATACCCAGATTTAGGAGAGTGACTTGGTCCTCAGTGAGGTTAATTCCTGCAAGGTTCAGGAAGCCATCTCTTGGTCGTGGAATTGCCATAGGTCCTCCATATAACGTTGTTGGTTTCTTGATAATCCTTGTTTCAGTGCTGAGGCGATGTCGGTCTGTGAGGATGTCGAGGTGATGTTCAATGCGGGTATGGAGACTTTCGTCGATGTTGCTATTTCTCCATTCGTTTGTAGCATGAAGTAGTTGCGTTTTGTTGTCTTTTGTTGTCTTACAAGCAGAACTTATTGCGGAAGGAGGAAAGAATCGAGGCAACTACACAAGCACTAATAATGCAGAAACAGAAACATCCACTAATAGACAGAGTGTATATCATATGGTTGTTTCAGCTTGAGAGCACAGGATATTCTAACTCCAATGGCTGGTTCAGGCCCAGACATCGGCTAGGTAGATGGCGCTGAGGTGCAGTTGTGCAGACGTCGATTCACCAATCAGAATCGGGCAGGCTGGAAATGCTAGTTTGGTGATTGGCGACGATGGAGGGGGGAGGTGGAGAGCGAGTGTGTGATAGGTTTGCGCCTGGCAAAACGTATCTGACCAAATATGTACTACACTTGCTTGTAGTACCTAGATGTTGTAGATGTACTGAAGTAACATAACGATAGGAAAGAGCAGGCCAAATCTCTCTTGAATGAGATTATCATAACAATATATAAATATATATATATATATATATATATATATATATATATATATATATATATATATATATATATATATATATATATATATATATATATATATATATATATATATATATATATATATATATGACCGCATATTCTGTATTTATTATTTTCTGGTTTAGGGCTTCTATCCCTCTAACTTCTATCTATCCCTCTATCCCCTCTTTGTAGAAACAAAGACACTCCGTAAATTAACATCCCTAAACGGTGGACAGCTAAAAATCCCTCGTCCTAAAGATGGCTACTTTAACCTGACTTCTTATGATCTTACCCAGGACCAACGAGACCTCTTAAATCTTGGTCTAAATTGTCAATTCTTATCTAAACCAAAGATGCATCAAAAACGCCTGGAAATCGAAATGCTTCTGGACGATATCCATAAGCTAGAAGACAACAAAAAAGTCATCACCACTGACACACTTCAAGCTGAACTACTTGCAGAAGCAGGGAAAAAACGAGGAACATATTCATCTACAATCTTAACCCCACGACTCAAAGAAGCAGCGAAACAACTAAAAAATCTGAAAGACGTAACAATAAGAAAAGCCGACAAAACAGCAGCATATGTATTGATTCCTACCCATGAATACATGAACAAAATTAGCGACATCCTAAGTGACGACTCCAAATTTCAACGAATCACGAGGAACCCCGTAGAAGACCTTAAGCGGAAAGTAAACAAAACAATTACAGCAATCAACGCAAAGAAAGGTAGTGTGCATTTCAATAAACTTCAAGGCGACTATGGCTTAGGATATGCCTACGGCAATGTTAAGACGCATAAACCAGGTAACCCACTACGCCCTATAATCAGCCAAATACCAACCCCAACTTATCACCTGGCAAAGAAACTCAATGAACTCCTAACTCCATACACTCCAAGTAAGTTTAGTCTACAATCATCAGCAGATTTCCTAGAATTGATCAAATCTACCCAGCCCGATGGAATCATCGCTTCCCTGGACGTTGAATCCCTATTTACCAACGTCCCAGTCGACACAACCATAGGAATGATACTGGACAGAGTATACAGAGACGAGAGCACCCCCAAATTAGACATACCTGAGCCACACTTGAAAAGTCTTCTCGAAGCATGTACAAAGGAAGCCCCTTTCATCAGTCCACAAGGAGACATGTATTTACAAATAGACGGAGTAGCAATGGGCTCCCCCTTAGGAGTTTTATTTGCTAATTTTTATATGGGAACCATCGAAGATAGGGTCTTCAGTAGCAGACAAAAACCAACTGTATACTGCCGTTATGAAGATGACATATTCGTAATAGTAAAAGACTCAGATGAACTAATTGACCTAAAAAGACACCTAGAGAGAGAGTCAGTACTCCGATTTACACACGAAAATAGTGAAAATAACAGTCTGCCATTCTTGGATGTACTAATAACAAAAACAGGAACCTCTTTAAGCACCAACGTATATACCAAGCCCACCAACATAGGATTATGCCTGAACGGTAGAAGTGAGTGCCCCCAAAGATACAAAGCCAGTGTTCTCAATGCTTATATTCGTCGAGCGCTTACCCACTGCTCTGAATGGAGCAACGTGAGTAGAGAGTTTGAAAGAGTAACTCAGGTATTGGTGAACAACGGATATAGCAACGCGGAAATAAACGCTGCTATAAGAAGACACTTGGACCGTTGGTATAATTCAGAACCTAGAACACAAACCACAACACCCCCAATAAAATTATATTACAAATCAACCATGCACAGTGAACATATAAAAGAGGAAAGAATAATGAAAGAAATAATCCGTAAAGGAGTAAAAAGCACTACTCCTAACCAAAACATAAACCTGATAATATTCTACAAAACCAAGAAGACTTCCGAACTCCTTATCAAAAACAGCCCGAAGCCGACGGAGAACCCTCTACAGCAGTCAAGCGTTGTATACATGTACACTTGCCCCCACGAAGGATGTAACCTTCAATGTAAGTACATAGGTATGACGTCGACCAAGCTGACGAGGCGTTTGACATGCCATCTTCAATCTGGTGCCCCTAGGAATCACATGAGACAAGCCCATGACATTACTCTAACAAGAGAAAGTTGAACAAGAATACTTGCATAATAGACAAAACCCAAGATTCAAGAAGATTACAAATTCTTGAGGCAATTCACATAAGAATAGAGCGACCTACCATGAACACCCAAATCACGGAACTATTTACTCTACCCACCATGAGAGTAAGGACAAGACAAGAACATATCGATGCCCACACAGAAGACAATGTCCAACATAACAGGCCAATTACACTGGATTAATCTTTGTGTTTAGATAGGAGATGCCTCGTATGGGCCAATAAGCCTTCTGCAGCCCCTATGTTTATCCCTTATGTATCCCCCCATGTTTTCACCTTCATTGTATTATCACCTGACCTAATGCGGGTATAAAATCAACTAGTATTGTAAGATCTGTTCACTTGAGAATGAACCATGGAGGTTCGAAACGTCGTGCAAATTATACAAATAAGTGTAATACACTCTATAGTAAATCACTTCTTTTCTTCACCTTAAAAGTACGAAAATGAGTTTTGGAGAACTCCTATTTCAATTAAGCCCTGATGCTAAGAAAATAGTTAGAGGGATAGAAGCCCTAAACCAGAAAATAATAAATACAGAATATGCGGTCATATTCAATGAAACATGTTTGAAAGAAAACCTGCTGCCAGTATACACCAATATATATATATATATATATATATATATATATATATATATATATATATATATATATATATATATATATATATATATATATATATATATATATATATATATATATACATATATATATATATATATATATATATATATATATATATATATATATATATATATATATATATATATATATATATATATATACATATATATATATATATATATATATATATATATATATATATATATATATATATATATATATATATATTATTAAATATGACCGAAAAAGTAAGATTAATAATTCTAACACGAATTTTCTCAATCTTTCGTACATTACGCTTCACTGTTGGAGGTAAATCAAAAATCACTTCTCCAAAATTCATTTTTATTTCTAGTCTGACGCGACACGGGCGCGTTTCGTAAAACTTATTACATTTTCAAAGACTTCACAAATACACAACTGATTAGAACGTATCTCTGATTTTATATCTACATTTGAGTGAGGTGGTAAGGATGATGTGGCATTAACACAAGATAGAACAGGAGGGGATATTAATAGGGTATTAAAAGTATCAACACAAGACAGAACAGAAACAATGGGTATTGAATAGAAGTGTTTGTAGAAAGCCTATTGGTCCATATTTCTTGATGCTTCTATATTGGAGCGGAGTCTTGAGGTGGGTAGAATATAGTTGTGCAATAATTGGCTGTTGATTGCTGGTGTTGACTTCTTGATGTGTAGTGCCTCGCAAACGTCAAGCCGCCTGCTATCGCTGTATCTATCGATGATTTCTGTGTTGTTTACTAGGATTTCTCTGGCGATGGTAAACTACACAGAAATCATCGATAGATACAGCGATAGCAGGCGGCTTGACGTTTGCGAGGCACTACACATCAAGAAGTCAACACCAGCAATCAACAGCCAATTATTGCACAACTATATTCTACCCACCTCAAGACTCCGCTCCAATATAGAAGCATCAAGAAATATGGACCAATAGGCTTTCTACAAACACTTCTATTCAATACCCATTGTTTCTGTTCTGTCTTGTGTTGATACTTTTAATACCCTATTAATATCCCCTCCTGTTCTATCTTGTGTTAATGCCACATCATCCTTACCACCTCACTCAAATGTAGATATAAAATCAGAGATACGTTCTAATCAGTTGTGTATTTGTGAAGTCTTTGAAAATGTAATAAGTTTTACGAAACGCGCCCGTGTCGCGTCAGACTAGAAATAAAAATGAATTTTGGAGAAGTGATTTTTTATTTACCTCCAACAGTGAAGCGTAATGTACGAAAGATTGAGAAAATTCGTGTTAGAATTATTAATCTTACTTTTTCGGTCATATTTAATAATATATGTCTACAGGAAAGACTGTTACCAAAATATACTAATATATATATATATATATATATATATATATATATATATATATATATATATATATATATATATATATATATATATATATACATATACATATACATACATACATATTGTAACGGGATAAGTGTTGGAGTATTGATGTTCGGCAGTCCTCCAATGGCACGTGTCAATGCCCGGTCACACTTACAAAAAAAAGATAGACTTCCTGCCTGTCTATCTTTTTTTGGATGAGAATGCCACAATAAAAGCAACATTTGCGGAAATACTAAAAAAAAAATAACTCTGAAGTTATTGACTGCAGTGATGGAGGTGGCCATGAAAGCAGCCACCTCACAGGAGGCGGCACACTCCACTAGCCAACTGCTGGAAAGAAACAGATCAGTGGTTGCTGTGGGTATTAAAGAACAGGAAGGCTCTAATAGGACAGAGTGGAATGACAAGGACAAAGCAGCAGTGAATGAAGTACTAAAGGCACTAGACATGGAAGGGGCTGAGCATAGCATTGAGAAGGTTTTCAGGCTAGATTGGTACAACAAAGACCGAGACCGAATGATAAAGATAGTGTTTGCAAACGAGAGCACAAAGGAGAAGATCCTATCAAGGAAGAGCTCCCTGAAAAACGTGGCAAAATTAAAAAATGTATTCCTCCAGAAAGACATGACAAGGGAGGAGAGAGCCATGGCGGTAGAAGCAAGGAAGAGGCGCAGGGCGAGAGGGGAAAACCAGGAAGTCACAGCTCCCAACACAACACCCCCAGAGGCGAGGGGAAAACCCACAACCAGCTACTCAGTAACACCAGAAGGGAGGACAACCCCGCCACCCTCTGCATAGAAAACCCCCCTACCCCAAACCCTCCCTGCCCCCACTCAAATGTTCAGCCAAATCACCCACCCCCCTCACCCAATCCCCACCCTTCTACCCCTCCCCTCCTCCCGAGTCCTCCCTCCCCCCCCCCCTTTCCTTCCCGTCCTCTCTCCCCTTTCACCCCAAACCCTCCCTGTCCCTCCCCCTTCACTGGATCCCCCGATCCTCATCCCACTATCATCTGAGACCCTGTTATCCACCTCACAGGTCCTCACACCCGTGGAACAGCCTCCCCCACCAGCAGAACACTCACCAAGGAGGCGATTTGAGAAGGGACAGAAGAAAGTGAGCCTCGAAGTGATGTACACTAACATAGATGGAATTACAAATAAAGCAAATGAGCTTGGAGAACGGGTACTAGAGGAAAACCCAGACATAAAACCCTCACAGAAACAAAGATCACGAAAACGATAACAAACGCAGTGTTCCCACAGGACTATTATGTTATGAGGAAAATGCAGTGTTCCCACAGGACTATTATGTTATGAGGAAAGAGAGGGAAGGAATAGGTGGGGGTGGTGTAGCTCTGCTGATAAGAAAAGGCTGGGATTTTGAGGAGATGGATATTCAGGGTTGTGAAGGTTTCAGTGACTACATAGCAGGTTTCGTAACAAATGGAGGGAAAAAAATTATAGTCGTAGTCATATATAATCCACCACCAAATGACAGAAGACCTAGACAGGAATATGATAGAAACAACATGGCCACCATTAACATAATTGAAAGAGCAGCTTCTGTTGCTAGCAGGAATGGATCTGGACTCCTAATTATGGGAGACTTCAACCATGGGAAAATAGATTGGAAGAACAGAGACCCGCATGGAGGACCAGAAACATGGAGAGCTAAGCTGCTGGACGTGGCAACAAGAAACTTTCTAAGCCAGCACATCAAAGAACCAACAAGAATGAGAGGAGAAAATGAACCAGCAATGCTTGATTTGATATTTACCCTAAATGAGTGGGATATAAGGGAAGTTAAGATGGAAGCGCCCTTGGGAATGAGTGACCACAGTCTATTGAACTTTGAGTACCTGGTAGAGCTAGGACTTATCTCCCCCAAAAAAGAACTAGGAATCAAAAGGCTGGCATACCGAAAGGGGAATTATGAACAGATGAGAAGTTTCCTAAGTGAAATACCTTAGGACACAGACCTCAGAGATAAGTCTGTACAGGGTATGATGGACTATGTTACCCAAAAGTGTCAGGAGGCAGTAAACAGGTTCATCCCAGCCCAAAGGAAAAAAATCCAAGAAGCAACAGAAGAATCCATGGTATAATAGGGCATGTATGGAAGCGAAGAAACTGAACAAAAGGACGTGGAGGAACTTCCGGAATAACAGAACACCAGAAAGCAGAGAGAGATACCAGAGAACCAGGAATGAGTACGTCAGGGTGAGAAGAGAAGCAGAGAAAAGTTTTGAAAACGATATAGCAAACAAAGCCAAGACCGAACCAAAGCTACTCCACAGTCACATCAGAAGGAAAACAACAGTGAAAGAACAGGTATTGAAACTTCGAACAGGCGAGGACAGGTATACAGAGAATGACAGAGAGGTGTGTGAAGAACTCAACAAGAGGTTCCAGGAGGTCTTCACAATAGAACAAGGTGAGGTCACTGTGCTAGGAGAAAGGGAGGTAAACCAGGCGGCCTTGGAAGAGTTCGAAATTACGAGAGAGGAGGTCAAGAGACACCTGCTGGATCTGGATGTTAGAAAGGCTGATGGTCCAGATGGGATCTCACCATGGATACTGAAAGAGTATGCTGAGGCACTTTGCTTGCCACTCTCCATAGTGTATAGTAAGTCACTGGAGACGGGAGACCTACCAGAAATATGGAAGACGGCGAATGTGGTCCCAATATACAAAAAGGGCGACAGGCATGAGGCACTGAACTACAGGCCAGTGTCCTTGACTTGTATACCATGCAAGGTGATGGAGAAGATTGTGAGAAAAAACCTGGTAACACATCTGGAGAGAAGGGACTTCGTGACAAATCGCCAACATGGGTTCAGGGAGGGTAAATCTTGCCTTACAGGCTTGATAGAATTCTACGATCAGGTGACAAAGATTAAGCAAGAAAGAGAGGGCTGGGCGGACTTCATTTTCTTGGATTGTCGGAAAGTCTTTGACACAGTACCGCATAAGAGGCTGGTACATAAGCTGGAGAGACAGGCAGGTGTAGCTGGTAAGGTGCTCCAGTGGATAAGGGAGTATCTAAGCAATAGGAAGCAGAGAGTTACGGTGAGGGGTGAGACCTCCGATTGGCGTGAAGTCACCAGTGGAGTCCCACAGGGCTCTGTACTCGGTCCTGTCTTGTTTCTGATATATGTAAATGATCTCCCGGAGGGTATTGATTCATTTCTTTCAATGTTTGCGGACGATGCTAAAATTATGAGAAGGATTAAAACAGAAGAGGACTGTTTGAGGCTTCAAGAAGACCTAGACAAGCTGAAGGAATGGTCGAACAAATGGTTGTTAGAGTTTAACCCAACCAAATGTAATGTAATGAAGATAGGTGTAGGGAGCAGGAGGCCAGATACAAGGTATCATCTGGGAGAGGAAATTCTTCAGGAGTCAGAGAAGGAAAATGAGTTGGGGGTTGATATCACGCCAGACCTGTCTCCTGCAGCACATATCAAGCGGATAACATCAGCGGCATATGCCAGGCTGGCCAACATTCGAACGGCATTCAGAAACTTGTGTAAAGAATCATTCAGAACTTTGTATACCACATATGTCAGGCCAATCCTAGAGTATGCAGCCCCAGCATGGAGTCCATATCTAGTCAAGGATAAGAATAAACTGGAAAAGGTTCAAAGGTTTGTCACAAGACTAGTACCCGAGCTGAGAGGTATGAGCTACGAGGAGAGACTACGGAAATTAAACCTCACTTCGCTGGAAGACAGAAGAGTTAGGGAGGACATGATCACCACATTCAAGATTCTGAAGGGAATTGATAGGGTAGATAAAGACAGTCTATTTAACACAAGGGGAACACGCACAAGGGGACACAGGTGGAAACTGAGTGCCCAAATGAGCCACAGAGATATTAGAAAGAACTTTTTTAGTGTCAGAGTGGTTGACAAATGGAATGCATTAGGAGGTGATGTGGTGGAGGCTGACTCCATACACAGTTTCAAGTGTAGATATGATAGAGCCCAATAGGCTCAGGAATCTGTACACCTGTTGATTGACGGTTGAGAGGCGGGACCAAAGAGCAAGAGCTCAACCCCCGCAAACACAACTAGGTGAGTACAACTAGGTGAGTACACACACACACTCACACACCGGGTAGGAGAGGCGGTAGCCGAGCGGACAGCACGCTGCACACGTGATCCAGTGGTCCCGGGTTCGATCCCGGGCGCCGGCGAGAAACGATGGGCAGAGTTTCTTTCACCCTATGCTTTTGTAACCTAACAGTAAACAGGTACCTGGGAGTTAGTGAGCTGTTCTGCTTCCTGGTGTGTGTGTGTGTGTGTGTGTGTGTGTGTGTGTGTGTGTGTGTGTGTGTGTGTGTGTGTGTGTGTGTGTGTGTGTGTGTGTGTGTGTGTGTGTGTGTGTGTGTGTGTGTGTGTGTGTGATGTGGAAAAAAATAGTTGTAGCATAATCAGTTAATTGACATTTCATTTGAGAGGCGGGCCGAAAGAGCAGAGCTCAACCCCTGCAAGAACAACTAGGTGAATACACACACACACACACACACACACACACACACACACACACACACACACACACAGGGGCCTGGTAGCCTGGTGGATAGCGCGCAGGACACATAATTCTGCGGCGCGAGTTCGGTTCCCGCACCAACAGAAACAAATGGGCAAAGTTTCTTTCACCCTGAATGCCCCGGTTACCTAGTAGTAAATAGGTACCTGGGAGTTAGTCAGCTATCACGGGCTGCTTCCTGGTGTGTGTGTGTGTGTGGAGGGGAGAGGAAAAAAAAGTAGTTAGTAAACAGTTGATTTACAATTGATAGGCGGGCCGAAAGACCCCCCGCAAACACAACTAAGTGAATACAACTAGGTGAATACACACACACACACACACACACAAACACACACACACACACACACACACACACACACACACACACACACACACACACACACACACACACACACACACACACACACACACACACACACACACATACACACACACACACACACACACACACACACACGCACACACACACACACACAGACAAGATTGTCCTGGTCCAAATGGAAAACAACGAAATGCAGAAATCCATGGGGTTTAATCGGAGATGTAGGCAAGCTTAGCAGCAAAGTAAAAAGATTTGGTGAAACTCCACAAATAACAGGACACTTGAGAGCAAAGAAAGATACCAGAGTGAAAGGAATGAATATATCAGATTGAGAGGAGAGGCAGAAGGGCAATACGAAAATGACATTGCAAGCAAGGCAAAGACTCAACCTAAATTGCTGCACAGCCACATCAGGAGAAAAACTACAGTAAAGGTAACAGGTAATGAAATTTAGGATAGAGGCAGACAGATTCGCTACAAATGACATGGAAGTGTGCGAGGAACTGAATAAGAAATTCCTGGAGGTCTTCACATTAAAGCAAGGGGAAGTTCCAGAGATAATAGAGGGAAGAATTAACCAGGAACCACTAGAAGAGTTTGAGATTACTATTGGGGATGTAAGGAAGCTTTCACCGGAGTTGGATGTGGCAAAGCTATAGGCCCGATGGAATCTCTCCTTGGATAAAAAATTAAGGAGCAGAAGCACTGTGCTTGCCACTCTCCATAGTGTATAACAAATCACTGATTACAGGGGAACTGCCAAAAATTTGCATTGTGCGGAAAAAGCTAGTAAAACATCAAGAGCGAAAGAACTTTGTAATACAGCATCAACATGGGTTCAGGGACAGCAGGTCCTGCCTCACAGGTTAATTGAATTCTACGACAAGCAACAAAAATCAGGCAAGAAAGAGAGAGGTGGGCAGACTGCATATTTTTCTATTGCCAGGAAGCCTCTGACACAGTACCACTCAAGGGTAGTGAAAAATCTGGAGTTGCAGGTTGGAGTGAAAGGGAAGGTACTCCATTGGATAAGGGAGTACCTAAGCAACAGAAGACAGCGAGTCACTGTGAGGGGTGAGGTCTCAGATTGGCGAGACGTCACAAGTGGAGCCCCACAGGGTTCTGTTCTTGGATCTATACTGTTTCTGATATATGTAAATGATCTCCCATAGGGTATAGACTAGTTTCTCTCAATGTTTGCTGATGATGCAAAAGTTATGATGAGGATTAAAACAGAGAATGATAGTAGGAGGCTACAAGATGACCTATACCGAGTGAATGAATGGTTCAACAAATGGCTACTAAAGTTTAACCCGAGTAAATGCAAGGTAATGAAACTAGGCAGTGGAAACAGGCCAGACAAAGGATACCGAATCGGAGATGAAGTACTTCATGAAACGGACAGAGGGAAAGATCTAGGAGTTGATATCACACCAAACCTGTCTCCTGAAGCCCACTTTAAAAGAAATATATCTGTGGCATATGCGAAGCTGGCTAACACCAGAACAGCTTTCAGGAACCTGTGTAAGGAATCATTCAGAATCTTGTACACCACATATGTAAGACCAATCCTGGAGTATGCGGGCCCAGTGTGGAGCCAGTACCTTGTTAAGCACAAGACGAAGCTGGAAAAATTTCAGAGGTATGCCACTAGGCTACTCCCAGAACTAAGAGGCATGAGTTATGAAGAAAGGCTGCATGAGATGCACCTCACGACACTGGAAGACAGAAAAGTAAGGGGAGACTTGATCACTACCTACACAATTCTCAGAGGAATTGATTGGGTAGATAAGGATAAACTTTTTAACGCAGGTGGTACGCGAACAAGGGGACACAGGTGGAGACTGAGTACCGAAATGAGCCACACGGACGTTAGAAAGAATTTTTTCAGTATCAGAGTAGTTAACAAGTGGAATGCATCAGGCAATGATGTGGTGGAGGCTGACTCCTTAAACAGTTTAAATGTAGAGCCCAGTAGGCCCAGGAATCTGTACATCAGAAGTTTGACGGTTAAGAGGCGGGACCAAAGAGCCAGAGCTCAAACCCCGCAGGCACAACTCGGTGAGTACACAGGGGTTTGTGCCTGAATGGACTGTGCTCTAAACTCGTGGACCTAGGGACTGGTGTTCGATCCCCGGCGCTGACGGAAAAACAAATGGGCAGAGTTTTCTTAACCCTGATGCACCTGTTACCTAGCAGTAAATAGGTACCCGAGAGATAGACATCTGTTACGGGCTGCTTCCTGCGAGTGTGTGTGGAAAAAAAATAATAATTAATTATTTAGAAGTTACTAACAGTTGATTGATTGACAGTTGAGAGGCGGGCCGAAAGAGCAGAGCTCAATACCCGCAAGCACAACTAGGTGAATACACACACACACACACACACACACACACACACACACACACACACACACACACACACACACACACACACACACACACACACACACACACACACACACACACACACACATGTCCGTACCTTGTCAAGCACAAGACGAAACTGGAAAAAGTCCAAAGGTATGCTACTAGACTAGTCCCTGAACTAAGAGGCATGAGTTATGAGGAAAGGCTGCGGGAAATACACCTTACGACACTGGAAGACAAAAGAGTAAGGGGGGACATGATCACAACCTACAAAATCCTAAGGGGAATCAACCGGGTAAACAAGGATGAACTATTCAACACTGGAGGGACACGAACAAGGGGACACAGGTGGAAGCTGAGTACTCAAATGAGCCACAGAGACATTAGAAAGAACTTTTTCAGTGTCAGAGTAGTTAGTAAATGGAATGCACTAGGAAGTGATGTGGTGGAGGCTGACTCCATACACAGTTTCAAATGTAGATATGACAGAGCCCAGTAGGCTCAGGAATCTGTACATCAGTTGATTGACGGTTGAGAGGCGTAACCAAAGAGCTAGAGCTCAACCCCCGCAAACACAACTAGGTGAGTACAACTAGGTGAGAACAAGAGGACTTGAGTGAGGGTCCTGGTAGCCTGGTGGATAGCGTGCAGGACTCGTAATTCTGTGGCGCGGGTTCGATTCCCGCACCAGGCAGAAACAAATGGGCAAAGTTTCTTTCACTCTGAATGCCCCTGTTACCTAGCAGTAAATAGGTACCTTGGAGTTAGTCAGCTGTCACGGGCTGCTTCCTGGTGTGTGTGTGTGTGGTGTGGGTAAAAAAAGTAGTTAGTAAACAGTTGATTGACAGTTGAGAGGCGGGCCGAAAGAGCAAAGCTCAACCCCCGCAAACACAACTAGGTGAATACTTGTGTCCGTCGTGTTGGATGGACGTTCGGTCAGGAGTTCCTGGGTCACTAGTGCAGTGGGAGGAATGAATACAGTAGTAATAGCGTAATGGAAAATCGGTGTTGAAAGAATTGTGGCAGTGTAAAGAGTAGAGCAGACCTCACACTGAATATGAGACCTCACAGCCTCAATCTGGACCGACGTGACCTCACCCCGGCAGCAACCCTTACTACAACACGTGGGAAGACGCTTAAAGACTCACTTGCCTATTTTGTATTAGCAGGTCGGTAAGGTAATTGGAACCCCCCTGTGGGTAAGGTTGGATTATAGCAATGACTAGGTCAGGAAGGGTGTCTAGGTCCAGCAGTATTATGATTGAAAAAGAGGATAGGCTTGTTGAGAAGATGATTGGGAAATTTGTAGAGAAGAGGGATGTTTGGATAGAGAATCTAATCCATGGGATGAAAAGTGAAATTTTTAATATGATACAGGACAAGGTTCACAGATAAAAACAAGAGTTTATGGACTATATTCAAGAATAAATAAAAAAGAGCAGGGTAGCATGGGAAAGTGAAATAACTAGGCTTACAACTGAATTTGGCAGGAATAAGGGAAGCATGGCAAGGGAAGGAGGCGTAGTGGGGGATGGAGTAGTGAGTGTGGGAGGGGTGGGGGTCAGCCAGGGGGGAGGGCCAACTAGCATGACCCTTTACTGAGAAGAAGGTCAATCATAATCCATGGATTACTTGATGCCAAGGCATTATCGTGGCAGGAAAGGATGAAGATTGAAGATTTTGAGTTACAGGGGATCTTGAGAGATATTAGAGCCGAGATGGCAGGGAATGAGGTGGAAATCCACTGCCGCATTAGCGCTTACAACAGTATCAAGAAACGTCCTGTCCTGGTACAGTTCACTAAAGAAGAGACAGTGGATTACATACTGCGACACAAACATTTACTCAGAAACTAAAAACTATTATAATGTGTATATTGACAGATACATGGCAAAAGATGAATAGATAGCCCACAGGGCGAGCAGACCTCTACAACACAACTCTTCCCTTTCGGGCTTAGTTACCCATTCCAGAGCTAATCCACCCCATGCTAACCAGCCCACACCTGCTTCCCAGGTCACGCCACCCCCCAAATCAGCCCCCCTCCCATCCCCTGGCCCTGCTTATCTCCCCAACACATCCCCTGACCCCTCTGACCCCATTGCATTCAAATTCATTTGATTCATCCCACATTCCAAGGACCCCCTCATCCCCTCAACCCCCAAAACCCGCCCAGCCCTCATCCCTCCTCAGCCTCTCTCTCCTTCCATGTGACCCTCTCCCCTTGCGAGAGGGTCACATGGAGATCCCACTAAGGGGGATCCCCTTAGTGGGACGAGGGGATCCCCCACCTCTCCCTCCAATTCCCTCTTCCCCCCTTCTGCCCCAGTGTCCACACTTACCCCTGAGTTCCCCCTGACTAATACAACCTCTCTACCACTCTCACTATTCATGCTCCATCCTCCCCTCTTCCCCCCACCCCCTCTATCCTTCTCCTCCCCCAACCTCTCAACCTCTATCTGACTCTCGACCTCACACTACCTCTTGTTACGGTGCCCTCTCCTATTTCTTTCGTTTGCCGGCTTAAAGAGTCATATCAGCTCTCCCTACTGATTCTCTGAGGTTCAGGGAGTCTAATGATATATGTGGCGACCAGACCGGCTGCCAGTTAAGGGAAGGAAGTTATATTATAAGTTGTAAATAAAGGAAACTTGGCGCCCTGTTATAAAATGAAACAGTATCCCCTACGGCAGATATGACCTTTTGGAAGGGACATTAGCCGATCACGGATTGGCCGACGTAGGTCGCGGGCGACAAATCAGGGCCCGCCATGACGTCACCGAGTGCCCCGGGCGGCGCCAGCGTCAGAGTTGATCTGACCTTGGAAGCGACAGGACGCGCCTCGGTCTGCTCTCAAAGATTGGAGGCTCTGCAAGCCTTATTCAGTGGATTGAACTAGCCATCGCAGCCCACCATAGTTATTGGAGACCCTGCGCTTCTGGGAAGCAAAAGAGGAACCAAGTTCATTGAGCAGAGAAGTGTCAAAACTTGGAAAATAGTCGGCGACGACGCTGGGCGGCGCCGCTGGCTGGACGTTGAGGTCTGGAAGGTGCGGCGGGCAGGCCTAGCTGTGACTGGGGTCACATCCACTGAGAATCTTGGAAGGACGACACCGTGCCTAGGACAAGGAGCAACGCCTCGTGGGAGAGGCGAGTGTGGGGAAAAATAGTGATTAGCTCAGCGCCCATCGATGAACCAGGATTGGGGCAGCTGAATCTCAGGGATTGGAACGGCGATGACGCGAAGGCTTCACGACACCTGAGGACCTGTGGAACGTCCTGGATCGTCAAGGATCGACCCAAGGAAGCGTGGGAACCTCACACCATCGAGGGACAGGCGTCGTGAGCCAGGAATGTAAGGTAGATCATTTTCCCTCCCATTACCCCTTGTATGAGTAGGCTAGTTAGGCCACAATATTTACTTGTGTATGTGGCAGCAAGACTTTATTACTTTAATAGTAGAATAGGCTGCAAGGCAGCTTGAGTCCAGGACTGTCAGAGAGGACAGTGTGTATGGATGGCAGGACAGTGAAGAAGAGGCGCCGACATGGTGAAGAGGCCCTCCTGTGAGAGTGTGAGACTCCTGTCTTTCTGCCCAGTTGAAGGAGTGTTGGAGGTCGTGGAAGAAGAGGCTGACGATCTCCAGACTCATTATCAATATTTCCATATTCATGTATTACTTGTAAAATTGTGTGTGTTCATGTTATTTGCATCAGTAAATTCACACATTTTATCACTGTGTTTGAGTGTGCCCCCATTTATGATATTTCTCTATGAGCATACATTTCTGGCTACAAACAATATATAATACACCCACTGAACTGCATTGCTGGGGTGCAGATATAATAACCCAGCTGGCGACCTTGCTAAGAAGATAGAGAAGACAGGCGGGAAAGGAGTTCCTGCAACCTTTTTTGTCTGGCAGGTAAGACTCAGGGAGGTTATGGTTATAAGGTAAGCCTGAGTCTTCCTTCACTCCCCCACGGGTCTAGGCCGGAACTGTTAACAGCAGTTTCCCCGTGATCGACTGAAGGGCTTCCGGGGTGAATCAGTGGCACCCCTTTTGTGGTGGAAGCAAAGACCTGCGGAGGTGGGCATTGTTGGTCCTCTCCTGTGTGACCAGGGAGGCTCCGGTGAATCCCGGGAGTCGGAGGGGCTGAGTATTTGGGCCTTTTGAGCCCCTAGCAGCCGAGTGTTAGCAGAGCCCCGGACCACCCACCCCCACGTGACAGAGAACTGGCGACCTCGCCAGGATTCGAACCCCGGTAGCCAAGAACTGGGAACGTCGCCAGGAAGCGCGGATCAAGCTACAGTGTGGCCCAAATTTCAAGACAAGTGTTGCCAGGGAACTAATACAGTGTGGCCAGTGAATTCAGTAGTACTGTTACTCAACCGGCTAAGGGACTGAAACGGTGAAATTAGTGCCTACTAACTTGTCTGTGCTGTCGTGTATGCTCAATGATATAGAGATGGAGGAGGACAAAGTAAAGAAATTTATTGACACAAGGGACGAGAGAATTTTGGAGGAGTGTACCAAGGCCCAGCTCCAACAAGTGGCAAACCACTTTGGGATCAGGTTGAGGACGACTAAGGTAGCGGAGCGAAGGATAGAGATCTTGGCACAGCTCACAGCTCGAGAGGAGGCGACGGGAGAGGAGCCATCTCAAGAGGAGCCGTCCCGAGGAGAGCCGTCGCAAGGTGAACCGTCCCGACTAGAGCCACCCCAAGCGCCTACCAATGTGGAGAGAATTCACAGTGAACATGGGAGCAGTGGAAAATCCAGCTGTAGTAAGAGGAGCCTGCAACTGGAAATAATGAAGATGCAACTGGAAGCCCAGCTGCAAAGAGAGGAGAGAGAAGCGCAAATGCAGCGAGAGGAGCGTGAGCGAGAGGCACGGCTGCAGCGAGAGGAGCGTGAGCGAGAAGCACGGCTGCAGCAAGAGGAGCGTGAGAGAGAAGCTCGGCTGCGGCGGGAAGAAGGAGAGAGACAACTGCGACTGGAGGAGATAAAGGCAAAGAAAGAAGTCGAATTGCGTCGCGTTGAGCGTGGTCTGCCCTCACTACCTGCACGGCGAGATGACCTCAAGGTAAGGGAACGTGACTTACCTACGTTCGAACCACAGGAAGCTGAGGCGTTCTTCGAACACTTTGAACGGATAGCAACTCTGAAGGAGTGGCCAGAAGATGATTGGGCTGCTCTGGTCCAGGGCAGGTTGACTGGTGAGGCCCGGGAAGCCTATAACATGCTGGACCTAGAGGAGTGTACTAGTTACGACGCGATTAAGAATGCGGTGCTCCACTCATTCCGGCTGACTCCGGAGATGTACCGGAAGCGGTTCAGAGAGTATACAAGAGCGTCGGGAAAGACTTACGCCGAGACCGCCAGGGATATGGAACGGAAATTCCTACGATGGTTGAAGGCGGAGGAAGCGGAGTCGGTGGATGATATCAAACGACTGATAGTGATGGAGAAGTTCATGTCGGTGCTCCATCCTGAGTTGCGAGTTAGGGTGAGAGAAGCAGGTATTAAGGACCTGAAGGCTGCAGCAGACCGAGCCGACATGCTGGAGGAGGCACTACATATCAGGAGGGAGGGGCCGCCCAGACACTCGCCTTACCCCAGGTCGGGAGGGAACTTTAGGAGTTCAGGAGGAGCGAGGACGGGTGGGGACTCTCCCAAGAGTAGTGTGCCCGATGAAGTAACGCAGTTCAAGAGCTCAAGAGACGCGGGGAGGAAGCCCCAAGCTGTGAGCAGTGGACCTAACTCGGGAGCAAGTGCTGCATTCCCGGATACGACGACAGGGAGTCCAAGGAGGACCCAGGGGACGTCTGCAAGTAGTACCGCCAGAGTGACTAGCGAGTGGCCGCCCAGAGGAGGCAGCCGATGCTACAACTGTGGCGTGAGAGGACATTAAGCCCGCGAGTGTGAGGAGCACCAAAGGAATGTAGGATTAATGTTGGAAGAGGAGAGAGTGTTTGTTCACACCCCATATTATAGTGGACCCAACGTGAATGGTTGGGAAATGAAGTTGGGTGAACATCCCTTCGTTTTCGAGGCCAACGTGAAGTTTGGAAAGTCAGACCCAGTGGAGGTGGCCGTTCTTCGAGATACGGGTGCTGACATAAGTATGGTAACCAGGAGTATTCTCCCCAAGGAATTTAATGATTCACCTGTGGGAGTGGTGAGGATACGCAGTGTGGGGGAGGAATACAGGTTGCCACTTCACGAAGTACAGCTGATTGCCGACTGCGGAGTCGAGAATGCTATAGTAGCTGCAGCCCCTAAGTTACCCCTAGAGCATGTACAGATAGTGCTGGGTAATGACCTCGGAGGAGGCAGGATACAGCCCGATTGGGCCAGGAGTGCCTATGTTGCAAGCAGCGGTACAACCCTGCCGGGTGAGGTATCGGTCGTTCCAGATGATAGAGAGGAAGCCGACTTCGCCAGGGGAAACGTCGCCAGAGACGACGACAACGAGGGCGAGAGTGCAGAGGGGTCGTCGGAGGTCGTGGAAAACCCCGACGAGGACCTCCGACTAAGCCTGATGATGCGTGTGGAGGACTGGCGAGGAGCAGCTGTACAAACGCCTGGGGCGGTGAAGAGGCTGCAGACCGCACTCCCTCCACTCAGAAACGTGAATAAAGTAAGCTCAGTGGATGAGCGAACGGCAGTGAGGGGCAGAGTGGAGGAGCCACGACGCAGTGCACCCTATGCCGGCCAGATGAATAGTGGTAGGTGCAAGATGAACCACCGTAGTGAGGTGAGCCACAGTGAGGTGGATGAGCCCAAACACGAACCGAAGAAGACGTCTGCAGGGAAGAGAATCTCATGGAGGAGTGAAGATGTTCGTCGGGAACGAAGGAGCGAGTGGTATAGGAAAGGCAATACGAAGAAAGCAGGGAATAGGTACACCTAGGATAGGCGCCAGCCTAACCAGAGGGGCATTGGGCCATCGCAAAAGCCTAGTGGGGAAGAGAGGAAGCTGCTGGATGGAGTACAGGTTACAAGTGCCACTGTGAGGAGACAACGCACCTATGGGAGAAGAGGAACCGAGAAGAGAGAAGATTGGCGAAGAGGAGATCATGAGAGGAAACATGGAGTACCTGTAGGACGCAGTGGAAATGCAAGACTATCTCGGAGTGCACGACGCGGTAGAGGGGCTGCATGCACTGAATCTTACAGTGGTCACGAGCCGTGGGAGTACACTCGTAGCAACGGAGAGAGGATTTCTTGTAGGTGTTCAGGGAACACCCATCACACCCGGTACTATGCGAGGTGGAGATACAATGAGGCAAGTGACTGGCAAGGTGGTACGAGCCACGTCACCAACTGGAGGAGTGACACTTCAGGAACTGAGGGAGCAAGAGTATAGATTGCCCTCTTGAGTGCTGCTCTTCCGATATGACTCTTATTTTAAGGGGAGGGGTATGTTACGGTGCCCTCTCCTATTTCTTTCGTTTGCCGGCTTAAAGAGTCATATCAGCTCTCCCTACTGATTCTCTGAGGTTCAGGGAGTCTAATGATATATGTGGCGACCAGACCGGCTGCCAGTTAAGGGAAGGAAGTTATATTATAAGTTGTAAATAAAGGAAACTTGGCGCCCTGTTATAAAATGAAACAGTATCCCCTACGGCAGATATGACCTTTTGGAAGGGACATTAGCCGATCGCGGATTGGCCGACGTAAGTCGCGGGCGACAAATCAGGGCCCATCATGACGTCACCGAGTGCCCCGGGCGGCGCCAGCGTCAGAGTTGATCTGACCTTGGAAGCGACAGGACGCGCCTCGGTCAGCTCTCAAAGATTGGAGGCTCTGCAAGCCTTATTCAGTGGATTGAACTAGCCATCGCAGCCCACCATAGTTATTGGAGACCCTGCGCTTCTGGGAAGCAAAAGAGGAACCAAGTTCATTGAGCAGAGAAGTGCCAAAACTTGGAAAATAGTCGGCGACGACGCTGGGCGGCGCCGCTGGCTGGACGTTGAGGTCTGGAAGGTGCGGCGGGCAGGCCTAGCTGTGACTGGGGTCACATCCACTGAGAATCTTGGAAGGACGACACCGTGCCTAGGACAAGGAGCAACGCCTCGTGGGAGAGGCGAGTGTGGGGAAAAATAGTGATTAGCTCAGCGCCCATCGATGAACCAGGATTGGGGCAGCTGAATCTCAGGGATTGGAACGGCGACGACGCGAAGGCTTCACGACACCTGAGGACCTGTGGAACGTCCTGGATCGTCAAGGATCGACCCAAGGAAGCGTGGGAACCTCACACCATCGAGGGACAGGCGTCGTGAGCCAGGAATGTAAGGTAGATCATTTTCCCTCCCATTACCCCTTGTATGAGTAGGCTAGTTAGGCCACAATATTTACTTGTGTATGTGGCAGCAAGACTTTATTACTTTAATAGTAGAATAGGCTGCAAGGCAGCTTGAGTCCAGGACTGTCAGAGAGGACAGTGTGTATGGATGGCAGGACAGTGAAGAAGAGGCGCCGACGTGGTGAAGAGGCCCTCCTGTGAGAGTGTGAGACTCCTGTCTTTCTGCCCAGTTGAAGGAGTGTTGGAGGTCGTGGAAGAAGAGGCTGACGATCTCCAGACTCATTATCAATATTTCCATATTCATGTATTACTTGTAAAATTGTGTGTGTTCATGTAATTTGCATCAGTAAATTCACACATTTTATCACTGTGTTTGAGTGTGCCCCCATTTATGATATTTCTCTATGAGCATACATTTCTGGCTACAAACAATATATAATACACCCACTGAACTGCATTGCTGGGGTGCAGATATAATAACCCAGCTGGCGACCTTGCTAAGAAGATAGAGAAGACAGGCGGGAAAGGAGTTCCTGCAACCTTTTTTGTCTGGCAGGTAAGACTCAGGGAGGTTATGGTTATAAGGTAAGCCTGAGTCTTCCTTCACTCCCCCACGGGTCTAGGCCGGAACTGTTAACAGCAGTTTCCCCGTGATCGACTGAAGGGCTTCCGGGGTGAATCAGTGGCACCCCTTTTGTGGTGGAAGCAAAGACCTGCGGAGGTGGGCATTGTTGGTCCTCTCCTGTGTGACCAGGGAGGCTCCGGTGAATCCCGGGAGTCGGAGGGGCTGAGTATTTGGGCCTTTTGAGCCCCTAGCAGCCGAGTGTTAGCAGAGCCCCGGACCACCCACCCCCACGTGACACTCTCAACCCCCCTATGCCTCTCAGATCCCCCCCTAATCTTCAGACCCAGTATGTCCTTCCTCTTCCAGACCTACCTACCCAGGCCTTACTGCCCCAGACCTTACTACCTACCTTCCTAGATGCCCAGCCATCAAGCACCCCTCCAGACCCCATTCAACCCCCAGACACCCCCCGGATCCCCCCAGCCCCCATTTACCCCCCGGATCCCCCCAGCCCCCATTTACCCCCCCGGATCCCCCCAGCCCCCATTTACCCCCCGGATCCCCCCAGCCCCCATTTCCCCCCCCCCCCCCTGCCAGACACCCCCAGATCCCCCCAGACTCCAAAGAAAGGGCGAACTCTGATACCAGAGTTTCCATGAAGAATCTCAAGGTTTGGTTCTCCAATGCTGATGGCGTATCTAATAAAGCAGAAGAGATAAAAGAAAGAGTTACTGAGGGAGATCCTCACATAGTTGCAATAGCGGAAACTAAAATAAATTACAAGATCCATACATGGAACTCTGACAGCAGATGGGAGGAAGATTGTGATCTTGGTAATCTACAATCCCCCACCAAACAGTAGAAGACCCAGTATGATGACAAGAACAAGGCGTGCATAGATGAACTGCAGAAGGCAGCAACATTAGCTCACAGAATGAGAGCAAAACTGCTGGTCTTGGGGGATCTAAATCATGGAGAGATAAATTGGGAATCAAGGAATCCCCATGGATGGGACGAAACGTGGTAAGCATAGTTAGATGATGTTATAGACAGGAATTTCCTAACACATCATGTGAAGGAAGACATAAGGGAAAGAGGAGATGCACCGAGCCTATTAGACCTGGTTTTCACCCAGAACGTAGAAGACATCGAGAATTTGGAACATGAAATACCTCTAGGGGCCAGCGACCATTGTGTCCTAGTCTTTGGCTAGATGATGGAATTCATACTTGTGACCAAGGGACAAGAGGTCTGGGAAAGGAGAGTCGACTATAGGAAAGGGGACTACAGGAGGATAAGGGACTATCTGGGAGAAGTGCAGTGAGAGGAAGAAATTTAGAGGACAAACAGTCCAAGATATGATGGGCTTAGTCATACGGAAATGCCAGGAGGCCGTAGAGAGATTTATACCAACAGTAAAGGGAAAAAACAAGAAGGAATATAATAACCCATGGTTTAATAGACAGTGTCAGGAAGCAAAAATGGCCAGCAGGCGGGAGTGGAGGAAGTACAGAAGACAAAGGACAGAGGACAACAGGATCACATGCAATAAAGCTAGGAACGATTACATTAACATCAGAAGAACATTGGAAAGGAACTATGAGAACGATATTGCGATAAGAGCGAAAAAGCAACCTAAATTACTACACAGCCATATAAGAAGAAAAATGTCGGTGAACGACCAAGTGACAGGACTAAGGAAAAGAGAGGGGCGCATATACTGAAAGTCACAAGGAAATCTGTGAGGCACTGAATGCCAGTTTCCATGGAGTGTTCACAACTGAGCCTGAGCAGCTTCCATTGTTAGAAGAGATTACCATAGATGAAAGAGTATCAGATAAGGTGACAGCAGAGGAGGTAAATAAACAGTTGACAACACTGGATGCAACTAAAGCAGTTTGACCAGACAAAGTATCAGCGTGGATACTAAAAGAGGCAGTGCAGGCTCTCGGCGTGCACTGCCGAGAGCCCTCCGAGAGTGCACTCTCTGGCAAGGATCTTTAATGAATCACTTATGACGGGAGAATTGCCCAATTGCTAGAAGAGGGCAAATGTTGTAGCGATTTTCAAGAAAGGTAATTGGGAGGAGGCATTTAACTATAGACCTGTATCACTGACAAGCATCCCCTGTAAAATACTTGAAAGAATAATTAGAAGTGTAAGGAGGCAGCAGACAAGTTTATACCGGTCCAAATAGAAAAAAAAATAAATGCAGATGAGAAACCCATAGTTTAATCAGAGAAAAGGCAGGCGTCACTAGTGGAGTCCTGCATGGTTCAGTCCTTGGACCTATACTGTTTCCGATATATGTAAATGATCTTTCAGAGGGAATAGAATCGTTCCTCTCATTCTTTGCTGAACATGCAAAAATTATGAAGAGGACTAAGACAGAGGAAGATAAAATGTGGCTACAAGATGACCACATGCCCCAGACCTTACTACCTACCTTCCTAGATGCCCAGCCATCAAGCACCCCTCCAGACCCCATTCAACCCCCAGACACCCCCCGGATCCTCCCAGCCCCCATTTACCCCCCGGATCCCCCCAGCCGGGGGGTGACAGCCTCAACGACCCAAATATACACACGCTCTCGGAGCTATACACACGCTCTCGGAGCTATACACACGCTCTCGGAGCTATACACACGCTCTCGGAGCTATACACACGCTCTCGGAGCTATACACACGCTCTCGGAGCTATACACACGCTCTCAGAGCTATACACACACGCTCGCGGAGCAATACACACACGCTCGCGGAGCTATACACACACGCTCGCGGAGCTATACACACACGCTGGTGGAGCTATACACACGCTCTCGGAGCTATACACACGCTGGCGGAGCTATACACACGCTGGCGGAGCTATACACACGCTGGCGGAGCTATACACGCTGGCGGAGCTATACACACGCTAGCGGTGCTGTACATGCTAGCGACGTTGTCCACGCTAGCGGCGCCTTACACGCTAGTGACACCTTACACGCTAGCGGAGTTGTACACGCTAGCGGAGCTGTACACGCTAGCGAAGCTGTACACGCTAGCGGAGCTGTACACGCTAGCGGAGCTGTACACGCTAGCGGAGCTGTACACGCTAGCGGATCTGTACACGCTAGCGGAGCTGTACACGCTAGAGAAGCTGTACACGCTAGTGGAGCTGTACACGCTAGCAGAGCTGTACACGCTAGCGGTGCTGTACACGCTAGCGGAGCTGTACACGCTAGCGGAGCTGTACACGCTTGCGGAGCTGTACACGCTAGCCGAGCTGTACACTCTAGCGGAACTAAGACACACGCTTCCTCAGGAGGTGTCAGGAGGGGTGTTTACAACTGTGGAGGACTGTGATATATGGGGGTCCTCGCCAGAGGTTGTGAGGCCGAAGAGCCATTGTGGCAGGCTGTAGGAGGCGAGACTCCACACAGTCATCACACTCCACGATGGGCTGTACAGCTCTCCTGAGGAAGGGTCGCTGGGCGGTGTCCACGTGGACACCGCCCAACTTCCTTCAGTGTCAGGAAGCAAAAATGGCCAGCAGGCGGGAGTGGAGGAAGTACAGAAGACAACGGACAGAGGACAACAGGATCACATGCAATAAAGCTAGGAACGATTACATTAACATCAGAAGAACATTGGAAAGGAACTATGAGAACGATATTGCGATAAGAGCGAAAAAGCAACCTAAATTACTACACAGCCATATAAGAAGAAAAATGTCGGTGAACGACCAAGTGACAGGACTAAGGAAAAGAGAGGGGCGCATATACTGAAAGTCACAAGGAAATCTGTGAGGCACTGAATGCCAGTTTCCATGGAGTGTTCACAACCGAGCCTGAGCAGCTCCCATTGTTAGAAGAGATTACCATAGATGAAAGAGTATCAGATAAGGTGACAGCAGAGGAGGTAAATAAACAGTTGACAACACTGGATGCAACTAAAGCAGTTTGACCAGACAAAGTATCAGCGTGGATACTAAAAGAGGCAGTGCAGGCTCTCGGCGTGCACTGCCGAGAGCCCTCCGAGAGTGCACTCTCTGGCAAGGATCTTTAATGAATCACTTATGACGGGAGAATTGCCCAATTGCTAGAAGAGGGCAAATGTTGTAGCGATTTTCAAGAAAGGTAATTGGGAGGAGGCATTTAACTATAGACCTGTATCACTGACAAGCATCCCCTGTAAAATACTTGAAAGAATAATTAGAAGTGTAAGGAGGCAGCAGACAAGTTTATACCGGTCCAAATAGAAAAAAAAATAAATGCAGATGAGAAACCCATAGTTTAATCAGAGAAAAGGCAGGCGTCACTAGTGGAGTCCTGCATGGTTCAGTCCTTGGACCTATACTGTTTCCGATATATGTAAATGATCTTTCAGAGGGAATAGAATCGTTCCTCTCATTCTTTGCTGAACATGCAAAAATTATGAAGAGGACTAAGACAGAGGAAGATAAAATGTGGCTACAAGATGACCACATGCCCCAGACCTTACTACCTACCTTCCTAGATGCCCAGCCATCAAGCACCCCTCCAGACCCCATTCAACCCCCAGACACCCCCCGGATCCTCCCAGCCCCCATTTACCCCCAAGGGAGCCGGCCGGCCGAGCGGACAGCACCCTGGACTTGTGATCCTGTGGTCCCGGGTTCGATCCCGGGCGCCGGGGAGAAACAATGGGCAGAGTTTCTTTCACCCTATGCCCCTGTTACCTAGCAGTAAAATAGGTACCTAGGTGTTAGTCAGCTGTCACGGGCTGCTTCCTGGGGGTGGAGGCCTGGTCGAAGACCGGGCCGCGGGGACACTAAATAGCCCCGAAATCATCTCAAGATAACCTCAAGATAACCCCCCGGATCCCCCCAGCCGGGGGGTGACAGCCTCAACGACCCAAATATACACACGCTCTCGGAGCTATACACACGCTCTCGGAGCTATACACACGCTCTCGGAGCTATACACACGCTCTCGGAGCTATACACACGCTCTCGGAGCTATACACACGCTCTCAGAGCTATACACACACGCTCGCGGAGCTATACACACACGCTCGCGGAGCTATACACACACGCTCGAGGAGCTATACACACACGCTGGTGGAGCTATACACACGCTCTCGGAGCAATGCACACGCTGGCGGAGCTATACACACGCTGGCGGAGCTATACACACGCTGGCGGAGCTATACACACGCTGGCGGAGCTATACACACGCTGGCGGAGCTATACACACGCTAGCGGAGCTATACACACGCTAGCGGAGCTATACACGCTGGCGGAGCTATACACGCTGGCGGAGCTATACACGCTGGCGGAGCTATACACACGCTAGCGGTGCTGTACATGCTAGCGGCGTTGTCCACGCTAGCGGCGCCTTACACGCTAGTGACACCTTACACGCTAGCGGAGTTGTACACGCTAGCGGAGCTGTACACGCTAGCGAAGCTGTACACGCTAGCGGAGCTGTACACGCTAGCGGAGCTGTACACGCTAGCGGAGCTGTACACGCTAGCGGATCTGTACACGCTAGGGGAGCTGTACACGCTAGGGGAGCTGTACACGCTAGAGAAGCTGTACACGCTAGTGGAGCTGTACACGCTAGCAGAGCTGTACACGCTAGCGGAGCTGTACACGCTAGCGGAGCTGCACACGCTAGCGAGCTACCGGAGCTGTACATGCTAGCCGAGCTGTACACTCTAGCGGAACTAAGACACACGCTTCCTCAGGAGGTGTCAGGAGGGGTGTTTACAACTGTGGAGGACTGTGATATATGGGGGTCCTCGCCAGAGGTTGTGAGGCCGAAGAGCCATTGTGGCAGGCTGTAGGAGGCGAGACTCCACACAGTCATCACACTCCACGATGGGCTGTACAGCTCTCCTGAGGAAGGGTCGCTGGGCGGTGTCCACGTGGACTGCTGGACGGTGCTCTGGACTGTCTCCTCGGGCAGCACCCGCCTCGGTCTGCGTCGGCGGGGGGCAGTGTACCGCCGCACCAGCAGGGTGCAGACTGCCACCAGCAGGACGCAGACTGCCACCAACAGCACTGTCACCAGCAGGCCTGTCACCAGCAGGCAGACCCAGTGACGACACATCCGGGTCAGCAGGCCCTGGGGAACCTGCTTGGTGCTCCTTCCCCAAGACACGCAGGTCTTCAACGTGGTCCACAGTGTCCTGCGGGCCACGGTCTCTGTGGACTTCCCCCAGGACACACAGGTCTTGATGCTTGACCAGAGTGACCTGCGGGCCACAGTCCTGCCACAGGGTAACCAGGCCCTCAGCCTGCTGAGCCTGCCCTGGGGGACCTGGCGGACCTGTACGATGGCCCTATAGATCATCCGTGCTAGTATTGCCAACAGCTCCAAAATCACCCGGAGGGCGACTGGCGGCAATAACATCTTCCACAAAATGTTCATATAACTCTTCAACGACATTGTTCTGATATTAGAAAATAATAGTGAATGTAATTATATTATACCCTTATTATTTTGGACACGTTTTTGAAGGACGAAAAGGTTAGAAAAGTGGGATTGACTTTACCGTGGTGTTATGTGACATCTGTCACACCACACACCTGTCACACTACACACTTGTCACACCACACACTTGTTACACTACACACCAGTCACACTACACACCTGTCACACTACACACCTGTCACATCACACACATGTCACCCTCCACACCTGTCACACCATACAACAGTCACATCACACATCAGTCACACTACACACCTCTCACACCACACACGTCACACCCACACCTGTCACACCCTACACTTGTCACACTCTACACTTGTCACACCATACAACAGTCACACCACACACCTGTCACACACCATACACCAGTCACACCCAGCATCTGTCACATTCCACTCCTGTCACACCACACAGATTAAGTCACATGTCACAGACCTGAGATTAAGAGATCAGAGGAAGAAAAATATATAATAAACGTTGGTGAGTAAGTTAGGAATACGAGCGGAGGGTGAGCGTCTGATAAAAGTGACATGGAATGAGATGTCGATATTTTGGTGATGTGACGTGAAGCTAGCGTCCCTACGTTACTCAAGTAACGTAGGGACGTTACTTGAGTTATAGCAGTCGTCAAGGATGGATGTACTTTGGTGATCTCCTGGAAGAAGGAAGAATATAGTGCCCTGTGTTACCGGTGAAGTGAAGGCTACTGGTTTTCAAGTGAGAGAAAGCTGTTTGGGACAGCGTACAACATTTATCTGTAATTTGAATATATTACAGGCGACCTGGAAGCGAGTGGTTGGTCGCACCTGTGTGGAACTCTAATTGTGTGCTCCTTCAAGACCAAGGAAGTAAGCAGGCGTTTCTGTGTGGAGCCTGCTGGGTGACTCCGTGTACCTAAATCAGGACTGGAGGAAGCCTTGTGAAGCAGTCCTAAAGGGATTTTTGTGGGTGACCTGAGTAAGTGAGCATCATGTTGAGCACCAAAGAATGAGAACCCCCACGTCATGGATTTCTGAAGTAAGCTTGCCTAATCAGTTGTTAGATTAGCTACCAGTGTTTGATCGTGTGCCCAGCGATCATAGTGAACATATGTATACATGGAATAGATATTTTATTGAGCCAGTGAGCTAAAATAAGAAGTTAGAGCTAAGAGAACATGCTGGAGGGAGGAGTGAGTGATACATCCTCTCTTGATGAAGGTCAAAGGGCGACTTAGGTGTGGAAGCCCCCAGCGTTGCAGCCGGGGCGGAAGTCCCAGCGGCGTGTCAAAACATGTTTCCAGCATGGACTCGTCCGGGATGGGGGAATACCCACCACAGTTGGACGGCGCGGTGCGGCGTCAGAGGGTGAGATTTAGTCCTGGGATATCGGTTTATTAATTTTGTTTTGTTAGGAAAAACATTTTATTGGCACAGTAATGGAATTGCAGGTTTTGTGTGGGAAGAAGTTAATTGAGGAACTTCGAGGCTGGAGAAGAAGTGTATGCTGAACTCTGAGGTAGAGCAGGGCTCCTTAGGGAGGACTTGAACTTCAAGCAGTGTACTGGAGCTACCGTTTCTTTGAGGAGCCGGTAGAGGAACTTCACTGCAGTAGGACTTCGTGTGCAGCATATTTGGGAGAACTTCAAAAGTGCCTTTCCTGATTTTTAGAGAACCTTGACATATACATTGGTAGTGAGCCTCTAGGAGCTGAACAGAGGGTCATGTGCACAAATTAATGTAGTGCTTGAGTGCTTATTGGCATGTAGAACGCAGTGTAAGGTGAGAGATTGATTTCATCTTTTGTTGGGGGATGCCTATGTAGATGTTTCAGGTATTTCAGCCCCGAGCAGAGTTTCATATATTTTTATGGTTGAAGATACATTATTGTTGTGCCAGGTATTTCAGCCCCAAGCAGTGAGGGAGTAGTAGGTTGTGAGCCAAGAGTTGTGCAGCCGCCTGATATTGATAGTTGGTGAAACCAGGATATGATATTGGAGTGCTACTGGGTAGTAACAGCTTAGAGTGTTGTATGATAATATTGTATATTATATATCTTTTATAATATACATTTTTATGTATTAAATGTTTGTTAACAGATGGTTTTTGCTCTTGTCCTGGTTAGGTTCCAGGAAAGCGAGAGAGAGAGAGAGAGAGAGAGAGAGAGAGAGAGGGTCACGGCTGTGGATAGGGTGACAGTAGACACTAATTCACTAAAAAGGGATGTAGGAGATCATTCCAAATAAGGACACAGTGGGAAGTCACAGCGGGTTGAGTAGGGTGTGTACTCTAGACATCGAGGCCAGTTTCGGAGTTGCACCCATAAATAAGTGATGCTGAACCCCTCTCCAAGAACAAGATGTGTATACAGGGTGATCCCCTACGTAAATTCAGAGCACTCCGGTGCCCATTGCTGGTCGACCGACGGTAGTGGGGATGTGGCTGCCGTGGTCAGCTGTTTGTTCTGTCAGGGAGTGGTTGGGGATTCTGTCCGCCTGTATGTAAGTAACAGTCTGCTGCAACAACCAGAGCTCCCTTTTGGGTTTAATTCCCCAACCAGCTCCTCCTGATGTAAGGCACCCCACACCTGTCACACCACATACATGTCAAACTCCACACCTGCCACTCCACACAACTGTCCAGCCCCACACTTACAGTGGCCGATGGCTGAGTGGACAACACACTGGACACGTAATCCTGTGGGCCAGGGTTAGATTCCCGGTGCCGGCCAGAAACAATGGGCAGAGTTTCTTTCATCCTGAAACCCCTGTTACCTAGCAGTAAATTGATGCCTGGGAGTTAGACAGCTGTTACAGGCTGCTTCCTGGGTGTGTGTGTGTGTCTGAAAAAGTTAGAAGTTAGTAACAGTTGATTGATTGATAGTTGAGAGGCAGACAGAAAATCAAAACTCAACCTCTGCAAGCACAACCAGGTGAATACAACTAGGTAAGTACACCTGTCACACTATATACATGTCACACCTCACACCTATCAAACCCACACCTCGCTTACACCAAGCATCTGTCACTCCACACACCTGTCACACCAGTCACACACCCCACCTGACACACCCCACACCTGTTTCTTCAAGCATTTGTCACACACCATACACCTGTTACACCAAACACCTGTCCCCCCCCCCCTTCAAGTAGTGGCAGCAGGATTGGTGGTGCCCTTTTGCAGGTGTTGTGGGATTGGTACACAAGAGTCTCTGGTTGATGGCGTTGAGTATGGCCACTAAAGCACACTTGCTTGTGGGTCAGTTAGCAGTTGTGGTGGCCTTAATAACCTTCCACAGTAATAACAGTCATACCAATCCTTCCACAGCCATAATACCTTTCCATAGGAGTTACCCAGTAAACACAAAACGTTGTTGCAACCTCCACTAACGTTTCTATAGGGTTGTGGGAAAGAAAAATATACTTAAGTATGGTTAATCAGGCACATGAGCAGCCTTTAACCATGAATTGTATAAGTATTTATTTGTGTAATATGACAAATGACACTTTTCTAACACTAGTTTCTCCTTTATATATCACAAATAGTTTTTCATGTTAAAATATTAAATTTATGTACATTAGATATTTAAATTGGAATGTTGTTTCATAGATGTATGAAACATTCTTAAAACATTTAGTTTCTCGAAGATTGGATTAAATTTTTTTGTGATATAGCTAATATATTGACTTATATAATACTTTTTATTTATTATAAAATATAACAAACAAAAAAATAATAATAATAAATAATATATGAACATATATTATTTATTATTATAATTTTATATATTATAAACAATTATAATATATATTAATATATATATGTTCCCTTATATATTAAAACAATTTTTTTCGGGTATATATATATTCAATTTATGTCATATGGTAACATACAATAATATTAGTTGTAAATGTTGAGGCTTAGTTGTATGATAGATGTGCAAAACATTTATTTTACTTTACAAAACATACATTTTATATGATTTTTCTCAAATTTGTTTTTATAACACTATTTGCTAAATTATATATTAAATAATACTGTTTTCATGTTTAAAATTATATTTATGAACTTTATGTAAAACATAAATTGGGAATATTTTGTCAAGGTGAAGGAATTAATTAAGAACACATGCAACATTTAATCTAACATTTTTATTGGAACACAAAAAATTAAGGTGCATCAAAATACCTCTTTATCACATGCAAATGAATTATATCAGATTTTACATTAAATATCATTGAAGCACAAATGGGTGAGTACAACTAGGCCAGTACAACTATATGATTCGAATTAGAAGAGTACATGTAGATGAATACAACATGGTGGGCACTGCTATGTGAATACAAGTAAGTGAGTACAACTACACGAGAACAACTATTTGGGTACATGTAGATGTGTACAACTTAGTGGGCACTGATAGGTGAATACAACTTCACAAGAACAACTAGGAGAGTATATGTAGGTGAGCACTGTTAGGTGAAGACAAGTAGGTGAATACAACTACACAAGATCAACTAGGAGAGTACATGTAGGTGAGTACAACTTGGTTGGTACTGTTAGGTGAAAATAGTCCCCACTAGCGTTCTGTACACTGCCAGTACAACTGACACATTAGTCCCACTAACATTCTGTATATTGTCAGTACAACTGACTCATTAGTCCAACTAGCGTGCTGTACAATGACAGGACAACTGACACTAGTCCCCAGTAGCGTGGTGTACAATGCCAGGACAACTGACACACTTGTCCCCACAAGCGTGCTTTACAATACCAGTTCAACTGACACACTAGTCCCCACTAGCGTGCTGTACAATACCAGTACAACTGTCACACTTGTGGGAGAGGAATTAGATCTACAATGAAATTATACTAAATGTTTCAAAGGACCAAAAAGATCAAACTGTTAAAGATCAGTAAACCAGTGACTTATGAATCTCCAATAATAAATGCATATATGTAATTAATATATTTAGAGAAATGAACTGTAATATTAATGCCAATTCAGAGCTAACTCTGTACACCCTACAACTTGGGGGGTAAATGGAGTTGGGCTCTAGCAGCCATGAGGTGCAGACGTGTGGACTGGCCTCTCTGGTAGTTGGGGTGTTTGCCACTTTAGTCGGCAGGGGGTGTGGGTGTCTCTACCCTCCCTGCTGTTCCCTCCTGGTTGGTGTGGACATGTCACGTTTGCGATCGGCGGCCTTCTTCCCCCTGTTGTGAGGGTCAACTCCATTGTATTGGAGTTTACTGGGCGTGTGGCATACCCTGTAGTGGAGCTTGTCATGTGCGACATGCTCCATATCCCGGTAATGGACATCTAAGGTGCTGAGCTGGTAACTACTCACTGTGTAGTTATAAAGTTTGTGGGTGAAGCGGTGTACCGTGACTTTCTCCGGTGGTACGAGGGACGTACCTTGCAGCTTCAGGATGGCACCGGATCTGTGTCCATTATGAATTGTAGCAGTGCCATGATGTATGTGAGTGTCTATGGGGCCCCCATGGAGTTTCCCTTGACCCATCTTTGGCGTTTCTTCCAGTGGTTTGGCACCGTCTTTAATGTGAATATGCACACTCTGTCTTCTTGCAAGTTTTTGGGTATGAGGACCAACATTTGCACCCTAGGGATGCACCTGTGGTTGGACATTGAATCTTCTGTCCGGCTTTTAGGGTACTACGTACGGGTGTACTATGCCCAGCAACCACTGACAAGTTTTCATTGTGGCCTGTTGGGGCATCAGGCTGCCAGGTGCCCTGAGGCTGCACCTGTTCCCGTGAACATATTCAAGGAAGAGGATTTCCCGCCACTCCCTGTGGAGGAGGTGGACGTCCTGATCGCTGCCGAGGCTCCCCCTGCGTTTTCGAGTATGCCTCCGGATGTTGCGGACCCTCCTCTGGGTGTTGCGCCATCGGCGGTTCTTCTTGCTCCGGTTGATGTTCCAGCTGCTCCTGAGGGTCTTCCGACCGATCTCTGTGCGTCGTCGGCGCCCTCCGCTTCCTCGTCTCTTGCTACTGCGTATGGCCCTGCGCCCTCGCCTTGTGTCCTGACTGTAATAGGTGGTGGGGTGGCGTACGCGCCTCCTGCTGTGTGCGGCCTGGTTCCCCCTGTGGTTGAGGCTGCTGCCGTCTTGCGTCGTGCGTCGGTCTGCCCGGCTTGTGGGGCCCGTGTTTTTGGGTCCGCCTCCGGCTCTGATGATGTACAGCCGGAGCCCAAGCGTTCCCGTCGTTCTTCTGCTGCATGGGCTGATGCTAGCGAGTTCAACGACTGTGGATCGTCCGGCGACGGCGGGGTGGCTCCGGTTGCATTGCGATCTACGGTGGTGGTGGAGGTGCATTTGTCTACGGATGCCGGTGCCGGTGTTTCGGCCTCCCCTTCTGGTGGGGTTTTTGCGGGTCCTGATTCAGGTGCGTCACCTGTGTCGGATGGTTCCGGTTTTTTATGAGGGCTGGTTCCCCTTGCTGAGGTTTGTGGTGAGCGAGGTGACCTGATGGTGGTCTTGAAAAAGGCTGCTTGCTCTGGGGGGTCCGTGCCCCCTTCCTCGTTCCCTGTTTCGGCGGCGGCATTCTTGTTGCCTCTTCCGTCTCAAGCCGTCTCTTCTGTACCTCCTGCGGTACCGGTGGAGGTGAACGCACTGGTCTTCTCCAGTGCGTTCGACAGCATGGCTGTCTCGGCGGCCTACGTACGCTTCTATGGTGTCTTCTGCTTGCAAGAAGGGGGTGTTTCGTGATCCCATGCCTCGTTATGTGACTTGCGCCAGTGAGCTTCGGAAGTGGCCGTTTCCGCCTGATTTGGTGATTCCTGAGTTTATGCAGGCCGACAGCGGAAGGGGAATCGACTCCCTACTGACATGGAATATGTGATTTGGGAGGCCTATAAGAAAAGGTATCCTTAGGATAAGTTCCCTGAGAAGTATGATCCTGCCTCTGGGAGGCAGGTTCTCTGGGAGTTCATGCCCCATGATTCCTTTGTTTGACTGTATGTTGTGGGTTGTTTTCAGTTTGTGTGCATGGTTGTGGGGTGCGGGTTGTGTGTATGTGTGTGGGTAGGGCGGGTTTGTTTTCCCGGTTCCTACGTGCCCCGGTGTTTGTTATGTATTATGTATTACCTATATGTTTTCTGTATTGTAATTATGCTGTCATTTTGTTTCTATTGAGTATTTGTAATTTCCTTTAGTGTTGTATTTCTTATGATTTTGTCTTGGTGCCTCTCCGTATGTGGTTACAGTGCTGGTAGACTTTTTTTGTATAATTATGTTCTGGTGCTTGGGTTCTTGGGTGTGGGTTTGGGTACCGTGTGTTGTATTGATGTCGTTTCTGTACTGTATTCCACTGTGTTTGTATGTATTGTTGTTTTTGGGGTCGGCCCTTTAGGCCGGTGTTTTGTGGTTGAGTACTTCTGTTCTTTTGTACTTAGTGAGTTTGTGATTTGTCATTTTGTGTTTTGTGCTCTGTTTTGTTCTAGTTTGCTTTTATTGATTTTATTGTATTCATTGTATTTCTTCGCATGCTTGCTGTAAAAATAAACAAATAATATAAACTTGGGGGTACATAATATGGAGTTAATACACCTCGGATAATAAAAAGTTAACACACTTCTGATAATAAAATAAATCATTCAAGTGGTTAAATTCCTGTCAGAAGACAAGTCTATTAGTTGACTACAATGTAAGACAGAAACAGCTTAGCTGTCAGAAATGAACATAGATAATGTCCGGCAGCGTCAACCAGTTTACTCCTGTCAGAGTATGCCTTCCCTAATGACACTTGAACATGCAGGTAGAAATTTGTCCCTTTCGCATTTAATTCCACGCTAGAAGGCAAATCTTATGTAATTTCCACTCCAAACTCTATATTCGTGCAATCAATAGTTTAATCTAAAGAAATTAGAGGGTATGATCAGCACTTAAGTGGGGTTATTTTATCTCTCGCTACATATCGACAGGACACCAGCAATATAGTACATAAAATGGCCAAATTAAATACAAATGCGGTACTCTGTCCTGCCGAACATGATGTTCGTAAATTGTGGAGGCTGCACACTTGATCAGAAGCTCCCAGAAGAACGGATACTCTCTATTTCGATCGATTACTCTCCTGCAGCTCCATAACATCCAAACATCAGATTTCTGACATGGCGAGTTCCCTTTCTCCTCCATCCTGTGACGTATGCACACTCATGCCTTTGCTAGAAATCCGGGTATAATTTGTAATATTTCAAACAGGGTTCTGTATAGATGGAGACAAGGTTGATGAATATTTACGTCATAATACGAGGTTTTATAAGACAACAAATGATATTTCAGAGTGCAAGTCAATAAATTTAGATGACGTTAAACGCGTGAGAATATTAAGAGTGGAAATCAAGTTTATCATTTTATTTACCAGAACAGCTGATTGAGACTGTATAAATTATTTCCTGTAAACGGCCATATATATGTATTATTATATGAAAGTAAATCTATTACTAATAGATTATCCTTAATAAAAAAAAAAGGTAAATGAGACTGCTGTGGCTCAGTAGCGCATGTGCGTTGCTCAGCAACAGTAACTTTCCCCTGTCTTCCAGTCCTCCCCACATTTCACCCCCCCCTATCCTTTTGTCCTCCCAACTATTTCTCATTCCCCTATCCCCTCGTCCTCCCAACCATTCCCCCCCCCTCCACCATCTCTTTGTCCTCACCATCCCCCACTCCACCGACCCCTCAAGCTACGAACCATTCCCTACTCTACCGTCCACTCGTCCTCTCAAAAATCTCCCACTCCCCCCCCATCCCTTCTTCCTCCCTCCCATTCCCTACTCATCCTTCCCACCATCCTCTACTTCAGTGTCCTCTGGTCCTCCCCATCATTTTCCATTCCCCTGACCCCCTCGTCTCCACCATTCCCTACTTCCCTGTACCCTCGTCCTCCACACCATTACCCCCCTCCAATGTCCCCTTTTCCTCCCCATTGTCGCCCACTCCCATCGTATTGTCCTCCCCACCATTCCTCACTCGTTTAATGCACTTCCAAATGATCTGATGTTCCCGTCAGAAAATTGGGAATATCAAATGGTCTGATGTTTCCATCACTGAAATATAAGAAAAACAGTTAAAAAACGAAATGGAAAACAATGAAAAAAAACTATGCTAAAAAATGAATGGCATGGTAAACAACACAGCTCAATTCAACACTATTTCACACAAATTAATTAAATCATAATGAAAATATATTGAAATCCATGAAAATGCAATTTATCAATGAAATTGAAATCATTGAAATGAAATTGTAACATATTTAGTATACCGTGAGTTGCTCTTACCTGCAACAGATGGTGTTGTTTCTTAAAAAAAAAATGTTTTTACATGTCACAGGTGTGGCATATATACTTATACATTCAAAAGGAACAGTATGGTAAACAACACAACTCAATTCCAATGCAATGCCACACAAAATAATTAAATCAAGATGAAAATAAATAAAAATTTATGAAAGTTCAATTTATCAATGCAGTCGGAAACATTGAAATGGAATTATAACATATTTAGTATAGCGTGTGTTGCTATTATGTGCTGCAAATGGCACTGTTTGAAGAAAATAACATTTTTTTACCTGTCACAGGTGTGGCATCTATATAGCAGGTATATGAAAACACGTGCGTATTCGAATGGAACATTGTGTCAAAATTTCAAAGCCATCGGTGAAGAATTTTTTAAGATTACTGCGTGTGTTGCTCTTACTTCCAACAGATGGCGTCGTTTTTCATAAAAACATGTTTTTTCCTGTCATAGGTGAGGCATGTATATAGTAGGTAGATAAACATATGCGCCTATTCGAATGCAACATTGTGTTAAAATTTCAAAGCAATCAGTAAAGAGGTTTCGAAGATTTCCCTCAAATGAAAAACACAGTTTTTCAAAAAAGCATGCTTTTTTCCTGTCACAAATGTCATCTATATAGTAAGCATATAAAAACTCGGTCAGATGTGAATGGAACATTGCATGAAAATTTCAAAGCAATCAGTAAAGAACTTTCGGAGATTAGTGATTTTGAACAAACGAACATTTATCTTTTTATTTATATAGATAGCACATGTTGCGCTTACGTGCAACAGATGGCGCTCTTTAAAAAAAAAAAATGATTTTCTCTAGGGAGCCGGTCGGCCGAGCGGACAGCACACTGGACTTATGATCCTGTGTTCCCGGGTTCGATCCCAGGCGCCGGCGAGAAACAATGGGCAGAGTTTCTTTCACCCTATGCCCCTGTTACCTAGCAGTAAAATAGTTACCTGGGTGTTAGTCAGCTGTCACGGGCTGCTTCCTGGGGGTGGAGGCCTGGTCGAGGACCGGGCCGCGGGGACACTAAAGCCCCGAAATCATCTCAAGATAACCTCAAGACAACCTGTCACAGGTGTGGCATCTATACTAATACTTAAAAAATGAATGGTATGGTAAACAACACAGCTCAATTCCAATGCAATGTCGCACATAATAATTAAATCAAAATGAAAATAAATCTAAATCTATGAAAATTTTATTTATCAATGCAATTGGAAACATTGAAATGGAATTGTAACGTATTTAGATTAGCGTCTGTTGCTATTGCAACAGATGGTGCTGTTTAAAAAAAAAAAAACAGGTTTTACCTGTCACAAGTATGGCATCTGAATAGCAGGTACATAAAACCATGGACATATTTGAATGGAACGTTGTGTCAAAATTTCAAAGCAATCGGTGAAGAACTTTCGAAAATTAGCGATTTTGAACAAATGAACATTTTCAATTTTATTTATATACACTAGCTGTACCCGGCCACGCGTTGCTGTGGCTCAGCAACGCGTGTGCGTTGCTGAGTCACAGCAACCTTCTGCTGTCCCCCCCCCCCAGTCCTTCCCTCAATTCCCCCTATCCCCATCCCCTCATCCTTCCAACCATTCCCCCCGTACCCTCGTCCTAACAATTCCCCACTCCCCAGTCCTCCTCGTTCTCCCTACCATTCCCCCCTTCCCCATCCCCTTGTCCTCCCCACTTCACTGTCCCCTCCCCCTCCCCCACCATTCCCAACCCTAGTGTCCCCACGTCAACCCCACCATCTCCCACTCCCCCGTCGCCATGTCCTCATTGCCATTCATCCCTACCCTGTCCCATCGTCCTCCCCCACTCCCCTGTCCTTTTCTCCTCCCCCACCAATCTCCATTCCCCGTCCCCTCCTCCCCACCATCCCCAACTCTCCCTTCCCCTTGTCCTCCCCACCATTCCCCACTGCCCCGTCTAAAGCATTCTCAAATGATTTGATGTTCCCATCAGAAAATTGGGAACATCAAATGATCTGATGTTCCCATCACTGAAAAATAAAAAGAATAGTTATGAAACGAAATTAAAAACCATAAAAAAATAAAAAAAAATAGGTATACTCACGAAATGAAAGGTATGGTAAACAACACAGCTCAATTCCAATGCAATCTCACACAAAATAATTAAATCAAAATGAAAATGAATCGAAATCTATGAAAATTCAATTTATCAATGAAATCAGAAACCTTGAAATGGAATCGTAGCCTATTTATTATAGCTTGTGTTTCTCTTACGTACACCAGATGGTGGTGTTTAAAAAATAAAAAAAAGTTTTACCTGTCACAGGTGTGTCATCTATACTTATTTATTTATTTATTTATTTAATTATTTGTTTATTTACTTATATATATACAAGAAGGTACATTGGGATTTTGAGAATACATAGCATAGTAAATACATTTTTGTAAAGCCATTAGTACGCACAGCGTTACGGGCAGATACTTATACTCATGAAATCAATGGTACGGTAAATAACACAGCTTAACTCCAACACAATGTCTCACAAAATATGTAAATCAAAATTAAAAAAATCGAAATCTAGGAAAATTCAATTTGTCAATGCAGTCAGAAACATTGAAATGGAATTGTAACATTGTTAGTATAGTGTGTGTTGCTCTTACGTGCAACAGGAGTTGTTTCTTAAAAAAAAAAAATTACCAGTCATACTTATGTCATACTTATACTTATGAAGTGAAAGGTATGGTAAACAACACAGCTCAATTCCAACGCAATGTTACACAAAATAAATAAACCAAAATGGAAATAAATTGAAATCTATGAAAATTGAATTTATCAATGCAATCGGAAACATTGAAATGTAATCACAACATATTTAGGATAACATGTGTTCCAATTACATGCAACAGATGGCGCTATTTTTTTAAAAAAGCATGTTTTTACCAGTCACAGGTGTGGCATATATATAGTACGTATACAAAAACATGTACATATTCGAATGGATTTTTGTGTCAAAATCTCAAAGCAATTGGTGAAGAACTTTTGGAGATAACAGCGTGTGTTGCTCACGCTGCAACATATGCATGTTCAACAAATGGCGCTGTTAAAAAAAAAAAATGTTTTCTCCTGTCACAGGTGAGGCCTGTATATAGTAGTATATAAAAACATGCGCCTATTCGAATACAACGTTGTGTTAAAATTTTAAAGTAATCTGTAAAGAAGTTTCAAAGATTTCACTCACATGAAAAAAAAAGTTTTTCAGAAAAGCATGTTTTTTTTCCGGTCACAGACAAGACATCTTTATAGTATGCATATAAAAACCAGCTCGGATGCGAATGGTAAGTTTTGTGAAAATTTCAAAGCAATCTGTGAAGAACTTTCGGAGATTAGCGATTATGAACAAATGAACATTTCCATTTTTATTTATATAGATTATTCCCTCTAGCCGGATGGCTGACGCAACATCACGGTCATGATATATAGAAGGGATGGGGCGTCCTACGCCTCAAATCTATAACTTGAATATCTATATACTACTGATTAGTATTGTTAGTAAAGGATAATGTCTAGTAAAAGAATTATCTCTTATTGCAGTTGGGGTTAGAAATTTCCAACAACACTAGTCCCCACTAGCGCGGTGGTGCAGGTGGGCATGGCGATGCAGGTTGGCATGGTGGTGCAGGTGGGCGTGGTGGTGCAGGTGGGCGTGGTGGTGCAGGTTGGCATGGTGATGCAGGTTGGCATGGTGGTGCAGGTGGGTGTGGTGGTGCAGGTGGGTGTGGTGATGCAGGTTGGCATGGTGGTGCAGGTGGGTGTGGTGGTGCAGGCGGGTGTGGTGGTGCAGGTGGGCATGGTGATGCAGGTTGGCATGGTGGTGCAGGTGGGTGTGGTGATGCAGGTTGGCATGGTGGTGCAGGTGGGTGTGGTGGTGCAGGTGGGTGTGGTGGTGCAGGTGGGCATGGTGATGCACGTTGGCAAGGTGGTGCAGGTTGGCATGGTGGTGCAGGTGGGTGTGGTGATGCAGGTGGGTGTGGTGGTGCAGGTGGGTGTGGTGATGCTGGTTGGCATGTTGGTGCAGGTGGGTGTGGTGGTGCAGGTGGGTGTGGTGGTGCAGGTGGGCATGGTGATGCACGTTGGCACGGTGGTGCAGGTGGGTGTGGTGGTGCAGGTGGGTGTGGTGGTGCAGGTGGGCATGGTGATGCAGGTGGGTTTGGTGGTGCAGGTGGGTGTGGTGGTGCAGGTTGGCATGGTGATGCACGTTGGCATGGTGGTGCAGGTGGCTGTGGTGGTGCAGGTGGGTGTGGTGGTGCAGGTGGGTGTGGTGGTGCAGGTGGGTGTGGTGGTGCAGGTTGGCATGGTGATGCAGGTTTGCATGGTGGTGCAGGTGGCTGTGGTGGTGCAGGTGGGTGTGGTGGTGCAGGTGGCTGTGGTGGTGCAGGTGGGTGTGGTGGTGCAGGTGGGTGTGGTGGTGCAGGTGGGTATGGTAGTGCATATGTGTTTGGTGGTGCAGGTGGGCGTGGTAGTGCAGGTGTGCATGGTGGTGCAGGTAGGCGTGGTAGTGCAGGTGGGCAGGGTGGTGCAGGTGGGCGTGGTCGTGCAGGAGGGCGTGGGATTGCAGGTGGGCATGGTGGTGCAGGTGGGCGTGGGAGTGCAGGTGGGCGTGGCAGTGCAGGTGGGCATTTATTATAGTCATGGGTTGGTTGGTGGTGTCGTCGTCGTTGATCCTTCTCTACGGACAACCCAACCCACAACTCGGTAGAGTGCTTATACCTCCCTAGGAGATCACCCTTGGCGCTTCTGGCTCTTGGAGAGGGGCTCAACGTCACACGTTTAGGGGATGCGGCTCCAACACTTAGCCTCGTTGTCACGTGCACACACCCACTCGAGCCGCTGTGACTCCCCACTCTCTCCTTAGGTGATATGATCTCCTCAATCCCCTTTTGACTTATTAGTATTACCTTCTACCCTGTCCACAGCAGTAGTTCTTGTTTCTTTCTCTCTCTCTCTCTTCTTCTGTACTATTTCATGGGAAGCCTCATTAGGACAAGGGCAAACACCAGCAAATTGGGATACATTTACTGGACAAAGCACATACACGATACATACACACATATAATAATAATGAATCCTATACTCTATAATATTACAATCAGGTTGCACTCCAACATCATCAGAACTTTATCATCTGCTTATCAAGTGGTATCCTATCTCCTGGTTCACCACCTGATACTATCAACCACCTCAAGTTGATCAAGTCTACATACACTGTTGCACTATCAACAGGAGAAATATATATATATATATCTTTAAATGTGTACAAAGAAAATCAGCATTTGAATGCAATAACATATATCAGTATAAATGCTCATTGATGCACAATAATGATCAATCGATCACTCTATCAGTCCTAGAACACATACATTTGTAGGTAATCCAGCCTACGACTGTAACTCTAAACTTCAGTATAAAACACTCCTTGACATAAGAATGCAAACAACCACTCACCTCTCACTGCGTCTTGCACGCTAATGACAACCAAACACTATCAACTCCCTACAAGTACTCCACCAGAACTTCCAGTCCACCTCTGGAAGTTCACTACCCTGATATCTTCAGGTTCTTCCGGGCTTCACTACCAGGATCCTCTGCAGCTCCTCCAGGCTGCTACCATGAAGTTTCCTTGAGCAACTACGGTGCTTCACCCTCCTGCTAGGTTCCTGCACAGCTCTCTTGGCTGCTACACCGTGAAGTTTCCTCGAGCAACTATGGTGCTTCACCACCTCTACAGAAGCATGTGACACTCCTCTTCACTACTTCTCCTCACAGCTCGAGGTCCTCTGCTTCACTACCTTGGAGTCTCATCAATTACTTCATCTATGCTGGCTTCGAAGTTCTCAGCAACTTCTTCCCCAAAGACAAACCTGCAACCCATCGACACTCCAATAAAAACGTTTCCCATTAACACATAAACAAAAATAACCACACAATATGCTTGCCTCAAACCTCTATCTGTCCTCTACATACAGTGAGAGTGGACTCCCCCGTTTTGGGCGGGTCCATACTCCACCTCGCCTGGCGGCGGTCCTCACTCGCTGGGAGGGTCTTCCTCCGTCAGGAGCCGGGCTCCCTCAGTCGTCTGTCAGAGCTCAGAGGGGACGGACGTCGCTCCGTGCTCCTCCCTCTTCACTCTCCTATTTCAGGCTTTCTGCCTTATTAAAACATGTCTAACTTATAAATAAACATTGCTACTGTCGCTGGGCACACGACCAACTACAAGCAATCACTATGAACTGGCGTATATCGTGCTTACCACAGATTAACTGGTCAAGGGCGCTTCTCCCTCTGACGGCGTCTGGTCACGGCGCTTCCACGGCCCACAATAATGCCTCTGGGCGATTTAATAAACACTTCGTCGACCAGGACTTGAGACCACAACGTTCCCAGCTCGGTTCCACAGCTGGTACGTCTGCACACTTCTCTTCTCTTCGAGATATATCACTAGGGGTTCCCTTCTGATGGGAGCTCAACGGAGCGCAGCTTTTCCCTGCGATATCTGGCACTCAAGTGAGGTCAAAGCCCTTTCAGAAGCGAGCCTCACGCCTCCAGCAAAATGTCCACATCTCCTAGCCAGTCATTTATCTCTTTTCTTCTTCATTGCCCATAATCTCAAACTGTTATACATATCCAAGCAACTATTTTACATATGCGTTATCACCTCAATATTTGCTAGGCATTCTAATCAGGTCAGGCTTGCTGAATAACTCTCAAGGAGGGAGACTCGTTTCTCCTGTAGGCTGAGATCATAACACTCCCCTCCCTTTATTTTTGAGAGTTATTCTAGTGGCTAGGCTCGAGATAACGCATCAGCCACTACATTGTCTCGCCCTCTTATGTGCATTATCACCAGGTCATACTCTTGGAGCGATAAAAACCATCTGGTTAATCTCTGGTTTGCATGCTTCATTTTCTTCAGGAAAACTAGGGGATTATGGTCTGTATACACTGTCACTGGGTGTCCCCCCACCCAACTCACATACACTTCAAAATGTTTCAATGCCATCACCAGGGCCAAAGTCTCTTTCTCGACTGTACTGTACGACCTCTGGTGCTTAACGAACTTCTTCGAGAAGAAGGACACGGGGCGGTAAATTCAATCATTCTGCTGCGTCAGTACAGCTCCGGCCCCTATATCACTGGCATCTACAAATAATGTAAACGGCGCTTCAAAATCTGGCGACACTAGTACAGGTGCCTCAGTCAACAGTCTTTTGGTCTTCTCAAACGCTTCTTGTGCTGTTCCATTCCACTCCCACTTCTTGCTCTTTGATAGCAAACTCGTCATAGGAGCGGCTATGGTGGAAAAATTTTCACAGAACTTCCGGTAATACCCAATCATACCGAGGTATCTCAACAATTCTTTCTTACTCCTGGGCACCGGGAAGTTGTCAATGGCCTCCACCTTGGTTCTTACCGGAGCAACCTCGCCTTGCCCTACTATATATCCAAGGTACTCCAGGCGGGCTCTCCCGAACTCGCTTTTTGCCAAGTTGATCTTCATGTTGGCCTTCTCCAACCGATCGAACAAATCTAAAGGTCGATCCACGTGATCCTTCCAGGAATCAGCGAACACCACAATATCATCGATGTACACTGCACATCCGGTCGCGCCCTGTAATACCTGATTCATTACTCGTTGAAAACAACTACCACTATTCTTCATTCCGAACGGCACCACTTTATATTGGTACAAGCCGTTGGGTGTCACGAACGCTGAGATCCTCTTGGCCTCCTCAGACAGGGGAATCTGGTAGTATCCCTTCAACAGGTCTATCTTCGAGACATACCGTGCACTCCCAATCCGATCTATGCAATCGTCAATGCGCGGTATCGGAAACGAGTCAGCGACCGTGAGTGCATTCACTTTCCTGTAATCGGTGCAGAACCGGTACGTGCCATCACTCTTCTTCACGAGGAGGCACGGCGAACTCCAGTCACTGTCGCTAACCTCTGCCAAGTCGTTATCTAGCAGATACTTCACTTCTGCTCTCATTGCCGCTGCTTTCTCCGGGTTAACTCTGTAAGGGTGCTGCTTGATGGGCTCAGCAATCCCTACATTCACTTCGTGCACCGTTCCGCGGTGTCTTCTAGGCACGTCCGTGAATAACGACTTATTCCTCCGTAGGATCTCCACTAGCTCCTGGCGTTGGTCATCCCCCAAATGACCCAGACGCTCACCTATCTTGGCCAGGCTTTCTGTATTTGATATCTTCGCGCCATCGGCCCTCTCTAACTTACAGTTCTCCTCTTCTATCCCTTTGCCGTCTCCTCCACACAGCACCGTCGCCTGCAATGGGGTTTCCATCGGTTCTTCATCGCCTAGAGGCTTATCTCTGTCATAGTACCTCTTTATCATGTTCACGTGGCAAACCTGTGACTTCCTCGGACGATCTGGCATGTGGATTACATAATTCACATCCCCTAATACCTTCTGGATGGTATATGGTCCACAAAATCTCGACTCGTATATACTTCCTTTTACCGGTAGCAGGTCTAACACCTGATCTCCTTCTTGAAATTTCCTGCCCTTCGCCTTCCTGCCGTGGTACCTTACCATCTCTGCCTGGGATGTCCTCAAATTTTCCTTGGCCAAATCTCTGGCCCTAGAGAGTCGCTCTCTAAAAGTCTTCACATATTTTCGCACGTCCACCTTAGGCCTATCCACGGTGAGCTGCTCCTTCAGCGCGCCCACTGGGCTCCTCACGGAGTGTCCGTACACCAGTTGAAATGGGGTGAATCCGAGTGATTCTACTACCGCATCCCTGATGGCGAACAACACGGATGGTAATGCCTCGTCCCAACTACTCCCTTCCTCAGCGCAGTATATCCTCAACAAGCTCTTTAGTGTTCCATGGAAACGCTCCAATGCTCCCTGCGACTGAGGGTGATACGGTGACGAGCGCACTTGCTCTACTCTCCATCCTTTCACAGTTTCCCTAAACAACTTCGACTGGAAGACACTCCCCTGGTCCGTCTGGATAACCTTGGGCATTCCTACCCACGCAATGTAGTTCTGTAGTCTATCCAGAACGGCTCTCGACGTCACTCTTCTCAGGGGGATTGCTTCAGGGAAACGGGTGGCCGTGCACATTATGGTCAGTAACTACTCGTGGCCTTTTCTGGTCCTCGGCAACGGACCTACACAATCTATCAAGACTCTCTCAAAAGGCTCGCCAAATGCCGGTATGGGCTTTAAGTGTGCCTTTGGTATAGCCGGAGCCGGCTTACCTGCACGTTGGCACGCCAAACATGTCCTACAATATTTCTTTACCTCGTTCCACACGTTCGGAACGAGGTAGAAATGCTCCTGCACCTTATTTAAGGTCTTCTTCACCCCTAAATGCCCTGCCATATCTACGGAGTGGGCTAGTTCTAACACAGCCGCCCTAAACTCCTTCGGCACTAACACTTGGTGCTTCTCCAACCATACCTTATCTGCGCCGGCTTTGTCCGGTCGCCATTTCCTCATTAGTACATCATCGTCCAAGTAGTAATACACGGGGGACTCTGGACATGAATTTCCCCCTTTTGCCTCCCTGATTAGATCTATAAACTCCTCTTTCTGAGCCCTAATCAGGTCCGCTCGGTTCACGCTGAACTTTTCAGGTAGGGTCATTTTCATTTCCTGTCTCCTCGAATCCTCATTCTTCTGAGCTCGATCTTCGTCGAACAGCCGAGACATGTCCATGTTGACCTCCTCCCTTGGTGGAGTCGACACTGCCATATTATCTCCAATGTCTTCCTCGGCGGCTACGTCCGACTCTGTCACTACACAGGCCGGGTATACGATGACTTGACTGTCCTCTGCCTCATCTTCAAGGATGCTGGCTAGATCTATCTTGTCCGGCGTTCCACTTGTACCGCGGTCCTTCTGGTTCACCTCCGGCACAGCTTTTACTATCAGCTCTGGCAGCACCTTGGACCCACACAAGTCGTTCCCCAGGATCACTTGGGCTCCTGGAACAGGTATGTTGGGGCACACTCCCAACATCACCTCCGCCGACAAATAATCTGACTTCAACTGGACAGCACACACGGGCATGTCACTCTTAGACAACAACCCATGAACCTTTATCCTCCTACTGCCAGCTAACAGTCGATCATTTCTTATTAGGCCTCTCAGAATCAAGCTCTGATTGGCTCCAGTATCCCTGAGGATACTAACCTCCACCTCGGGTTGATATTCTATGCCGACCCAACCTTTACTAATGAACGGCCTATACCGCTCGTTCATCAAATCTACCTTCTGTGGTTTGTCTTGTTGTACATCAACGTACTTCTTCCGGGAATCACATGTCGTCAGGGTCACGACTCTCTTGCCCTGCCGACAATCTCGCATCATGTAACCTGATCTGTTGCACTTGTAGCATCTCATTTGGGAAAAATCTCTCCTATACGCCCCCGAGTGGCTCTGACTCTGCCCACTCGTATTGGAGTTCCTCGGGCCAGATGTACTACTCATACTCTGTGGAGCTTCATTGGACTCTTGTCTCCTTTGCACATTTTTATTTTCCTGCTTACCTCCAGCAGGCGGACTCGGCAACTTTCCTTCCTGGGGCTTAAAACTAGCTAGTCTGCTTGTCTGCCCCCCAAAACTTATTCCTCCCCAGACTCCACTGGGTCTGCTATTGCTGCGTCTCGCCTCGCTTTTCACTCTGTTCTCCCTCAAGCTCTTATATGCTTCGGTAATCATATCCGCCCTATCTGCGGCATCTTTCACCTCCTTTATCCCTGCTTCTTGGATCTTGAACTTTGTTTCGGGATGCATCATCTCCAAGAACTTCTCCATGACCATCAGTTGCTTCAGGTCAGCGTAAGATCCAACTCCAGCAGCCTCAATCCACTTCTGGAATCGTCTTTCCAGATCTCTTGCTGTCTCAGCAAACGTACATGCTCCAACTTTGATCATCTCTCTGAAGCGCTTCCTATAAGCTTCTGGGGTTAGCTGAAACGAGCGCAATATGCTGCTCTTTACCGTGGCATAATCCTGGCACTCTTCCAGTGACAATTGGGTGTATGCCTCCCTGGCTGCACCTGTCAATCTTAACTGAACCAGCTGGGCCCATTCCTCCTGTGGCCACTCCTTGATGCTGGCTACTTTTTCAAAGTGCTCGAAAAAGCTCTCTGCCTCTTCGGGAACAAACAAGGGAATGTCCTTCTCCCTAACCCTAACATCTGGTGGGTGTGATACCTGGGTAGTGCTCTCTGGCAACCCATGTTCAATCCTTTGTTCAGCCAAGGTTCTATTCGCTTCTATCTGCATTTGTTTTGTTCTCTCTTTTTCTTTTTCGACCTGGGCTTTTTCTTTTTCGACCTCTAGTCTTGCTTTCTCTTTTTCTTTCTCCATCTCTAGTCTTGCTTTCTCTTTTTCTTTCTCTTGTTCCAACTCCAGTTCCCTTATTCTGGTTTTCTCTTTTTCTACTTCCAGTTTGGTTTTCTCTTTTTCCTTCTCTGCTTCATTTTTCATCTGGAGTTCTAATTTCATCTTTTCCAGCTGGAACTGTCTCTCCTTGTCCTCTCGTTGTTGCTGCATCTGGAGCTCTAACTGGAATCTCTCCAAGCTCCTTTTTCGGCTATTCCTGCTACTGCAGCTACTCCTGCTGCTCCTACTCGATCCCTGAGATCTCACTTCATCCTGCCCATCATCCTCCTTTCCACTTTCAGCTCCTTTTTGGGCTCCTTGCTCTGCCGCTTCACTTTTGGCTCTTAACTGCCTCAGGATCTCATCCTTCATCCCAGCTACTTTAGATGCTTTCAACCTGATGCCACATTTTTCTGCTATTTGCTTCAATTGATCCCTCGTGCAACCTTCCAAGTCCTCAGGCTTGCCTGACTCCACAAACGCTTGCACCTTATCCATCTTTGTCCTGTGAGTCTTCCCAAGAGAGAGAGTAAACACCTGCAGTCACACAGTTTATCTATTTCAGCAAGGGTGTACAAATCCACTCTTGGACAGGGTGTGGGTGTGTCAGTTCACTATCCCGGACAGGCCCCCAATTTATTATAGTCGTGGGTTGGTTGGTGTTGTCGTCGTTGATCCTTCTCTATGGACAACCCAACCCACAACTCGGTAGAGTGCTTATACCTCCCTAGGAGATCACCCTTGGCGCTTCTGGCTCTTGGAGAGGGGCTCAACGTCACACGTTTAGGGGATGCGGCTCCAACACTTAGCCTCGTTGTCACGTGCACACACCCACTCGAGCCGCTGTGACTCCCCACTCTCTCCTTAGGTGATATGATCTCCTCAATCCCCTTTTGACTTATTAGTATTACCTTCTACCCTGTCCACAGCAGTGGTTCTTGTTTCTTTCTCTCTCTCTCTCTCTTCTTCTGTACTATTTCATGGGAAGCCTCATTAGGACAAGGGCAAACACCAGCAAATTGGGATACATTTACTGGACAAAGCACATACACGATACATACACACATATAATAATAATGAATCCTATACTCTATAATATTACAATCAGGTTGCACTCCAACATCATCAGAACTCTATCATCTGCTTATCAAGTGGTATCCTATCTCCTGGTTCACCACCTGATACTATCAACCACCTCAAGTTGATCAAGTCTACATACACTGTTGCACTATCAACAGGAGAAATATATATATATATATATATATATATATATATATATATATATATATATATATATATATATATATATATATATATATATCTTTAAATGTGTTCAAAGAAAATCAGCATTTAAATGCAATAACATATATCAGTATAAATGTTCATTGATGCACAATAATGATCAATCGATCACTCTATCAGTCCTAGAACACATACATTTGTAGGTAATCCAGCCTACGACTGTAACTCTAAACTTCAGTATAAAACACTCCATGACATAAGAAGGCAAACAACCACTCACCTCTCACTGCGTCTTGCACGCTAATGACAACCAAACACTATCAACTCCCTACAAGTAATCCACCAGAACTTCCCGTCCACCTCTGGAAGTTCACTACCCTGATATCTTCCGGGCTTCACTACCAGGATCCTCTGCAGCTCCTCCAGGCTGCTACCATGAAGTTTCCTTGAGCAACTACGGTGCTTCACCCTTCTGCTAGGTTCCTCCACAGCTCTCTTGGCTGCTACACCGTGAAGTTTCCTCGAGCAACTATGGTGCTTCACCACCTCTACAGAAGCATGTGACACTCCTCTTCACTACTTCTCCTCACAGCTCGAGGTCCTCTGCTTCACTACCTTGGAGTCTCATCAATTACTTCATCTATGCTGGCTTCGAAGTTCTCAGCAACTTCTTCCCCAAAGACAAACCTGCAACCCATCGACACTCCAATAAAAACGTTTCCCATTAACACATAAACAAAAATAACCACACAATATGCTTGCCTCAAACCTCTATCTGTCCTCTACATACAGTGAGAGTGGACTCCCCCGTTTTGGGCGGGTCCATACTCCACCTCGCCTGGCGGCGGTCCTCACTCGCTGGGAGGGTCTTCCTCCGTCAGGAGCCGGGCTCCCTCAGTCGTCTGTCAGAGCTCAGAGGGGACGGACGTCGCTCCGTGCTCCTCCCTCTTCACTCTCCTATTTCAGGCTGTCTGCCTTATTAAAACATGTCTAACTTATAAATAAACATTGCTACTGTCGCTGGGCACACGACCAACTACAAGCAATCACTATGAACTGGCGTATATCGTGCTTACCACAGATTAACTGGTCGAGGGCGCTTCTCCCTCTGACGGCGTCTGGTCACGGCGCTTCCACGGCCCACAATAATGCCTCTGGGCGATTTAATAAACACTTCGTCGACCAGGACTTGAGACCACAACGTTCCCAGCTCAGTTCCACAGCTGGTACGTCTGCACACTTCTCTTCTCTTCGAGATATATCACTAGGGGTTCCCTTCTGACGGGAGCTCAACGGAGCGCGGCTTTTCCCTGCGAGGTCTGGCACTCAAGTGAGGTCAAAGCCCTTCCAGAAGCGAGCCTCACGCCTCCAGCAAAATGTCCACATCTCCTAGCCAGTCATTTATCTGTTTTCTTCTTCATTGCCCATAATCTCAAACTGTTATACATATCCAAGCAACTATATTACATATGCGTTATCACCTCAATATTTGCTAGGCCTTCTAATCAGGTCAGGCTTGCTGAATAACTCTCAAGGAGGGAGACTCGTTTCTCCTGTAGGCTGAGATCATAACACTCCCCTCCCTTTATTTTTGAGAGTTATTCTAGTGGCTAGGCTCGAGATAACGCATCAGCCACTACATTGTCTCGCCCTCTTATGTGCGTTATCACCAGGTCATACTCTTGGAGCGATAAAAACCATCTGGTTAATCTCTGGTTTGCATGCTTCATTTTCTTCAGGAAAACTAGGGGATTATGGTCTGTATACACTGTCACTGGGTGTTCCCCCCCAACTCACATACACTTCAAAATGTTTCAATGCCATCACCAGGGCCAAAGTCTCTTTCTCGACTGTACTGTACGACCTCTGGTGCTTAACGAACTTCTTCGAGAAGAAGGACACGGGGCGGTAAATTCAATCATTCTGCTGCGTCAGTACAGCTCCGGCCCCTATATCACTGGCATCTACAAATAATGTAAACGGCGCTTCAAAATCTGGCGACACTAGTACAGGTGCCTCAGTCAACAGTCTTTTGGTCTTCTCAAACGCTTCTTGTGCTGTTCCATTCCACTCCCACTTCTTGCTCTTTGATAGCAAACTCGTCATAGGAGCGGCTATGGTGGAAAAATTTTCACAGAACTTCCGGTAATACCCAATCATACCGAGGTATCTCAACAATTCTTTCTTACTCCTGGGCACCGGGAAGTTGTCAATGGCCTCCACCTTGGTTCTTACCGGAGCAACCTCGCCTTGCCCTACTATATATCCAAGGTACTCCAGGCGGGCTCTCCCGAACTCGCTTTTTGCCAAGTTGATCGTCATGTTGGCCTTCTCCAACCGATCGAACAAATCTAAAGGTCGATCCACGTGATCCTTCCAGGAATCAGCGAACACCACAATATCATCGACGTACACTGCACATCCGGTCGCGCCCTGTAATACCTGATTCATTACTCGTTGAAAACAACTACCACTATTCTTCATTCCGAACGGCACCACTTTATATTGGTACAAGCCGTCGGGTGTCACGAACGCTGAGATCCTCTTGGCCTCCTCAGACAGGGGAATCTGGTAGTATCCCTTCAACAGGTCTATCTTCGAGACATACCGTGCACTCCCAATCCGATCTATGCAATCGTCAATGCGCGGTATCGGAAACGAGTCAGCGACCGTGAGTGCATTCACTTTCCTGTAATCGGTGCAGAACCGGTACGTGCCATCACTCTTCTTCACGAGGAGGCACGGCGAACTCCAGTCACTGTCGCTAACCTCTGCCAAGTCGTTATCTAGCAGATATTTCACTTCTGCTCTCATTGCCGCTGCTTTCTCCGGGTTAACTCTGTAAGGGTGCTGCTTGATGGGCTCAGCACTCCCTACATTCACTTCGTGCACCGTTCCGCGGTGTCTTCTAGGCACGTCCGTGAATAACGACTTATTCCACCGTAGGATCTCCACTAGCTCCTGGCGTTGGTCATCCCCCAAATGACCCAGACGCTCACCTATCTTGGCCAGGCTTTCTGTATTTGATATCTTCACGCCATCGGCCCTCTCTAACTTACAGTTCTCCTCTTCTATCCCTTTGCCGTCTCCTCCACACAGCACCGTCGCCTGCAATGGGGTTTCCATCGGTTCTTCATCGCCTAGAGGCTTATCTCTGTCATAGTACCTCTTTATCATGTTCACGTGGCAAACCTGTGACTTCCTCGGACGATCTGGCATGTGGATTACATAATTCACATCCCCTAATGCCTTCTGGATGGTATATGGTCCACAAAATTTCGACTCGTATATACTTCCTTTTACCGGTAGCAGGACTAACACCTGATCTCCTTCTTGAAATTTCCTACCCTTCGCCTTCCTGTCGTGGTACCTTACCATCTCTGCCTGGGATGTCCTCAAATTTTCCTTGGCCAAATCTCTGGCCCTAGAGAGTCGCTCTCTAAAAGTCTTCACATATTTTCGCACGTCCACCTTAGGCCTATCCACGGTGAGCTGCTCCTTCAGCGCGCCCACTGGGCTCCTCACGGAGTGTCCGTACACCAGTTGAAATGGGGTGAATCCGAGTGATTCTACTACCGCATCCCTGATGGCGAACAACACGGATGGTAATGCCTCGTCCCAACTACTCCCTTCCTCAGCGCAGTATATCCTCAATAAGCTCTTTAGCGTTCCATGGAAACGCTCCAATGCTCCCTGTGACTGAGGGTGATACGGTGACGAGCGCACTTGCTCTACTCTCCATCCTTTCACAGTTTCCCTAAACAACTTCGACTGGAAGACACTCCCCTGGTCCGTCTGGATAACCTTGGGCATTCCTATCCACGCAATGTAGTTCTGAAGTCTATTCAGAACGGCTCTCGACGTCACTCTTCTCAGGGGGATTGCTTCAGGGAAACGGGTGGCCGTGCACATTATGGTCAGTAAGTACTCGTGGCCTTTTCTGGTCCTCGGCAACGGACCTACACAATCTATCAAGACTCTCTCAAAAGGCTCGCCAAATGCCGGTATGGGCTTTAAGGGTGCCTTTGGTATAGCCGGAGCCGGCTTACCTGCACGTTGGCACGCCAAACATGTCCTACAATATTTCTTTACCTCGTTCCACACGTTCGGAACGAGGTAGAAATGCTCCTGCACCTTATTTAAGGTCTTCTTCGCCCCTAAATGCCCTGCCATATCTACGGAGTGGGCTAGTTCTAACACAGCCGCCCTAAACTCCTTCGGCACTAACACTTGGTGCTTCTCCAACCATACCTTATCTGCGCCGGCTTTGTCCGGTCGCCATTTCCTCATTAGTACATCATCGTCCAAGTAGTAATACACGGGGGACTCCGGACATGAATTTCCCCCTTTTGCCTCCCTGATTAGATCTATAAACTCCTCTTTCTGAGCCCTAATCAGGTCCGCTCGGTTCACGCTGAACTTTTCAGGTAGGGTCATTTTCATTTCCTGTCTCCTCGAATCCTCATTCTTCTGAGCTCGATCTTCGTCGAACAGCCGAGACATGTCCATGTTGACCTCCTCCCTTGGTGGAGTCGACACTGCCATATCATCTCCAATGTCTTCCTCGGCGGCTACGTCCGACTCTGTCACTACACTGGCCGGGTATACGATGACTTGACTGTCCTCTGCCTCATCTTCAAGGATGCTGGCTAGATCTATCTTGTCCGGCGTTCCACTTGTACCGCGGTCCTTCTGGTTCACCTCCGGCACAGCTTTTACTATCAGCTCTGGCAGCACCTTGGACCCACACAAGTCGTTCCCCAGGATCACTTGGGCTCCTGGAACAGGTATGTTGGGGCACACTCCCAACATCACCTCCGCTGACAAATAATCTGACTTCAACTGGACAGCACACACGGGCATGTCACTCTTAGACAACAACCCATGAACCTTTATCCTCCTACTGCCAGCTAACAGTCGATCATTTCTTATTAGGCCTCTCAGAATCAAGCTCTGATTGGCTCCAGTATCCCTGAGGATACTAACCTCCACCTCGGGTTGATATTCTATGCCGACCCAACCTTTACTAATGAACGGCCTATACCGCTCGTTCATCAAATCTACCTTCTGTGGTTTGTCTTGTTGTACATCAACGTACTTCTTCCGGGGATCACATGTCGTCAGGGTCACGACTCTCTTGCCCTGCCGACAATCTCGCATCATGTAACCTGATCTGTTGCACTTGTAGCATCTCATTTGGGAAAAATCTCTCCTATACGCCCCCGAGTGGCTCTGACTCTGCCCACTCGTATTGGAGTTCCTCGGGCCAGATGTACTACTCATACTCTGTGGAGCTTCATTGGACTCTTGTCTCCTTTGCACATATTTATTTTCCTGCTTACCTCCAGCAGGCGGACTCGGCAACTTTCCTTCCTGGGGCTTAAAACTAGCTAGTCTGCTTGTCTGCCCCCCAAAACTTATTCCTCCCCAGACTCCACTGGGTCTGCTATTGCTGCGTCTCGCCTCGCTTTTCACTCTGTTCTCCCTCAAGCTCTTATATGCTTCGGTCATCATATCCGCCCTATCTGCGGCATCTTTCACCTCCTTTATCCCTGCTTCTTGGATCTTGAACTTTGTTTCGGGATGCATCATCTCCAAGAACTTCTCCATGACCATCAGTTGCTTCAGGTCAGCGTAAGATCCAACTCCAGCAGCCTCAATCCACTTTTGGAATCGTCTTTCCAGATCTCTTGCTGTCTCAGCAAACGTACATGCTCCAACTTTGATCATCTCTCTGAAGCGCTTCCTATAAGCTTCTGGGGTTAGCTGAAACAAGCGCAATATGCTGCTCTTTACCGTGGCATAATCCTGGCACTCTTCCAGTGACAATTGGGTGTATGCCTCCCTGGCTGCACCTGTCAATCTTAACTGAACCAGCTGGGCCCATTCCTCCTGTGGCCACTCCTTGATGCTGGCTACTTTTTCAAAGTGCTCGAAAAAGCTCTCTGCCTCTTCGGGAACAAACAAGGGAATGTCCTTCTCCCTAACCCTAACATCTGGTGGGTGTGATACCTGGGTAGTGCTCTCTGGCAACCCATGTTCAATCCTTTGTTCAGCCAAGGTTCTATTCGCTTCTATCTGCATTTGTTTTGTTCTCTCTTTTTCTTTTTCGACCTGGGCTTTTTCTTTTTCGACCTCTAGTCTTGCTTTCTCTTTTTCTTTCTCCATCTCTAGTCTTGCTTTCTCTTTTTCTTTCTCTTGTTCCAACTCCAGTTCCCTTATTCTGGTTTTCTCTTTTTCTACTTCCAGTTTGGTTTTCTCTTTTTCCTTCTCTGCTTCATTTTTCATCTGGAGTTCTAATTTCATCTTTTCCAGCTGGAACTCTCTCTCCTTGTCCTCTCGTTGTTGCTGCATCTGGAGCTCTAACTGGAATCTCTCCAAGCTCCTTTTTCGGCTATTCCTGCTACTGCACCTACTCCTGCTGCTCCTACTCGATCCCTGAGATCTCACTTCATCCTGCCCATCATCCTCCTTTCCACTTTCAGCTCCTTTTTGGGCTCCTTGCTCTGCCGCTTCACTTTTGGCTCTTAACTGCCTCAGGATCTCATCCTTCATCCCAGCTACTTTAGATGCTTTCAACCTGATGCCACATTTTTCTGCTATTTGCTTCAATTGATCCCTCGTGCAACCTTCCAAGACCTCAGGCTTGCCTGACTCCACAAACGCTTGCACCTTATCCATCTTTGTCCTGTGAGTCTTCCCAAGAGAGAGAGTAAACACCTGCAGTCACACAGTTTATCTATTTCAGCAAGGGTGTACAAATCCACTCTTGGACAGGGTGTGGGTGTGTCAGTTCACTATCCCGGACAGGCCCCCAATTTATTATAGTCGTGGGTTGGTTGGTGTTGTCGTCGTTGATCCTTCTCTACGGACAACCCAACCCACAACTCGGTAGAGTGCTTATACCTCCCTAGGAGATCACCCTTGGCGCTTCTGGCTCTTGGAGAGGGGCTCAACGTCACACGTTTAGGGGATGCGGCTCCAACACTTAGCCTCGTTGTCACGTGCACACACCCACTCGAGCCGCTGTGACTCCCCACTCTCTCCTTAGGTGATATGATCTCCTCAATCCCCTTTTGACTTATTAGTATTACCTTCTACCCTGTCCACAGCAGTGGTTCTTGTTTCTTTCTCTCTCTCTCTCTTCTTCTGTACTATTTCATGGGAAGCCTCATTAGGACAAGGGCAAACACCAGCAAATTGGGATACATTTACTGGACAAAGCACATACACGATACATACACACATATAATAATAATGAATCCTATACTCTATAATATTACAATCAGGTTGCACTCCAACATCATCAGAACTCTATCATCTGCTTATCAAGTGGTATCCTATCTCCTGGTTCACCACCTGATACTATCAACCACCTCAAGTTGATCAAGTCTACATACACTGTTGCACTATCAACAGGAGAAATATATATATATATCTTTAAATGTGTACAAAGAAAATCAGCATTTGAATGCAATAACATATATCAGTATAAATGTTCATTGATGCACAATAATGATCAATCGATCACTCTATCAGTCCTAGAACACATACATTTGTAGGTAATCCAGCCTACGACTGTAACTCTAAACTTCAGTATAAAACACTCCTTGACATAAGAATGCAAACAACCACTCACCTCTCACTGCGTCTTGCACGCTAATGACAACCAAACACTATCAACTCCCTACAAGTAATCCACCAGAACTTCCCGTCCACCTCTGGAAGTTCACTACCCTGATATCTTCAGGTTCTTCCGGGTTTCACTACCAGGATCCTCTGCAGCTCCTCCAGGCTGCTACCATGAAGTTTCCTTGAGCAACTACGGTGCTTCACCCTTCTGCTAGGTTCCTCCACAGCTCTCTTGGCTGCTACACCGTGAAGTTTCCTCGAGCAACTATGGTGCTTCACCACCTCTACAGAAGCATGTGACACTCCTCTTCACTACTTCTCCTCACAGCTCGAGGTCCTCTGCTTCACTACCTTGGAGTCTCATCAATTACTTCATCTATGCTGGCTTCGAAGTTCTCAGCAACTTCTTCCCCAAAGACAAACCTGCAACCCATCGACACTCCAATAAAAACGTTTCCCATTAACACATAAACAAAAATAACCACACAATATGCTTGCCTCAAACCTCTATCTGTCCTCTACATACAGTGAGAGTGGACTCCCCCGTTTTGGGCGGGTCCATACTCCACCTCGCCTGGCGGCGGTCCTCACTCGCTGGGAGGGTCTTCCTCCGTCAGGAGCCGGGCTCCCTCAGTCGTCTGTCAGAGCTCAGAGGGGACGGACGTCGCTCCGTGCTCCTCCCTCTTCACTCTCCTATTTCAGGCTTTCTGCCTTATTAAAACATGTCTAACTTATAAATAAACATTGATACTGTCGCTGGGCACACGACCAACCACAAGCAATCACTATGAACTGGCGTATATCGTGCTTACCACAGATTAACTGGTCGAGGGCGCTTCTCCCTCTGACGGCGTCTGGTCACGGCGCTTCCACGGCCCACAATAATGCCTCTGGGCGATTTAATAAACACTTTGTCGACCAGGACTTGAGACCACAACGTTCCCAGCTCGGTTCCACAGCTGGTACGTCTGCACACTTCTCTTCTCTTCGAGATATATCACTAGGGGGTTCCCTTCTGACGGGAGCTCAACGGAGCGCGGCTTTTCCCTGCGATGTCTGGCACTCAAGTGAGGTCAAAGCCCTTCCAGAAGCGAGCCTCACGCCTCCAGCAAAATGTCCACATCTCCTAGCCAGTCATTTATCTGTTTTCTTCTTCATTGCCCATAATCTCAAACTGTTATACATATCCAAGCAACTATTTTACATATGCGTTATCACCTCAATATTTGCTAGGCCTTCTAATCAGGTCAGGCTTGCTGAATAACTCTCAAGGAGGGAGACTCGTTTCTCCTGTAGGCTGAGATCATAACACATTGTAGTGCAGGCGGGCGTGGTAATACAGGTGTGCGTGGTTGTTCAGGTGGGCGTGGTGGTGCAGGTGGGTGTTGTGGTGCAGGTGTGCGTGGTGGTGCAGGTGGGTGTGGTGGTGCATGTGGGCGTGGTAGTGCTGGTGGGCGTGAAACTGCAGATGAGTGTGGTGGTGCAGGTGGGTGTTGTAGTGCAGATGAACGTGGTAGTGAAGGTGGTTTTGGTGGTGCGTGTGAGTGTGGTGCTGCAGGTGGGTATGGTTGTGCAGCTGGGCGTGGTGGTGCAAGTGGGCATGGTGGTGCAGGTGGGCGTGGTAATGCAGGTGGGCGTGGTGGTGCAGGTGGGCGTGGTGGTGCATTTGGGCATGGTAGTGCAGTGTCGTGACGCTGAACCCCGGTTCATTCCGAACACAGCGATTACACAACACATAGCACCTTGCCTCAGCAACTGTTACTACCACCGTGTACTCCTACACAGACCAGACCCTTGAGGCGTACCACTAGGTTTGTACTGGAACACAATGAATGAACATATGGAAGGTATTTAAAGGCCGTCGGGTTTTGCCATTTAATTACAAAGAATAGACTCTGACAAATAATACTATATTAATTAACATACTCTATTAGGGCAATACTCTTCCAATACCCATAGACCACTTGACCTCCGCGATCACCACCCACACTCGTAACTTCCGCCTAAGTCCCTAATACGGAATGATTACTACAACGCTCCACACCCGGTTAGTCTTTCATTCAATACTCACATACTGCAGACTTAACTTGGTCACTAAGATCACATCAGGTTCTCGCATAGCTGTCTGCTACACTTCGCTGCTGCCACAAACGGGGATCCAAAGGACTTGCTAGTTCAACTCCCACAATCAGACTGTCTCTAGCCAACCATGGCCTCAAACATTTCACCACTCCTCTCAAGGAAGGTATAATCCGATTAACCTTATCCCTAGAGCGGTAACCTTGATCCTAGAAGCCTGACGAAGAATAATTCCTCTTTCCAGGAATTATTAATTTGGCTAAACAGCTTCGATCTTAATCCATTGACCTTTCTTAGATATGTGATCCATAGTCTGTCTACTTACATGCACTTCCAATCATCATTCGTTAAGTGTTGTAGTAATAATCCTCTAGCTAATAATTCCTACTAACTTGTGGATTACAACACCACTCCCCTCCTTAAACACGCATATGTCCCCATATGCATCATTGCAATGGTTCCATTAGTGCAAGGACCTGGAGGATGCACCCACCATATGTGTACAACTAAGAAATCATCCAATAAGTTCATCATACACACGATGAAATAAATTAAAATTTTCCCCGACATGACTCACAACACTTCTCCAACATATACATTATATTCACATCATAGCACAGGTAAAATAGTCTGTAATAATTTTTCCCATCTCCAACAATGCACATATACCTAAACTGCTGACATATAATTACATACAAACATAACCATAAAATTACATTGACCAGAATGCTGGCAATTAAACAGAAATGACACTGGTCTTTAATATATACATAACACATATATATCTAAGGTTCTTCATCCTTAGTAATAAGTTAATTATAATTTAACATCGTGCCCTGTACTGTTGACATAAGGGCTTACAATGATCACACAATGTTTCACTGGCCTCCTCCACAATTGGCAGCATCACTTCTCTTGTCTTCGTGTCCCATGGTTGCTAGGTCATAGATCCTCCATGACCCAGACAAAACCCAGGCTGTCCAGCCTGGTGAATGTTGTCAATGTCCCATCAATGCTCTGAGCTAACATGATCCTGGCCTCCAGAGCAACGGAGATTCCTACCCCAGGGTCATGTTCCCTCGGGTCTGTGCTGACGTCTCGTTCCAGGCACCAATCCCAGAACGCTGTAGATACCTCACAGCTCTCTGGTCATCCTTCTTTGCTGTCCTCACCACAGCTGTAGCACATTACTCTAGGCCCATCCGCCCAGAGTGTGTCCACCTGTATTCACACCTTCCCGACCGCTGTACCTGCAAAATATTCCCTCGGAGCCCCCTGGCTCGATCCCATTATTACATGACACCCCTTCGGCTCCTTACTCTCTCCCCGTATATAGCCTGAGCGCAGCTGCAAAACCATTGCAGCTGGCCCTTATCCCTGCTTTGATGTCAGGGGGCGAATTTCGCCTATAACGTCACGTTGGCTTCACTTCCTTTCCCTATTTTTCTAGAATTACTGAGTGTAGCCTCATGGCTTCCCTTCTACTCTACCTGAAGCTCTGTGACATGATCCCGGGGGACCTTCTCAAGCCTAACACTCAGTAATGGTGCCGATGAGGTAATATACAGTATATACATACACATACAGTATCACAATAAATACCTCATTAAAACAATTTCACAACTAATGTCACTAAAACATCATACTGCCACTGGCTCGCCTCTAGCGAGATTCCTGTAACAACTTAATAAGAAATTAGTATATCTACTTCGCTCGCCCACTGCAACCACCAACACCTGAAATTTTGAAATTCTACATTATAATCTTATCCATAAGACTTACCCACTCCGACACACCATCACCTCTGGTCAACCCAACCACTGATGACCTCATTATAACACCACGTCTCTCAACAGTCAGGCTCTGCGTCCTGACGCACCTGACCTCATTACACCGATACTCACCGTATCCACCACCACCTGGCCTCCAGTGCCGCTATGCACTCCACAACGCCACACTCCATACCAGGCGTCCAAACGCCACAACACTACACATGCTACTCTACACCACACTCTACACACTACCCAACACTCTACAAAACTACCATGCCCAAGCACCACTCAACACCGCACTCTACACACTACCCACACTCTACAAAAACTACCATGCCCATGCACCACTCAACACCGCACTCTACACACTACCCACACTCTACAAAAACTACCATGCCCATGCACCACTCAACACCACACTCTACACACTACCCACACTCTACAAAAACTACCATGCCCATGCACCACTCAACACCACACTCTACACACTACCCACACTCTACAAAAACTACCATGCCCATGCACCACTCAACACCGCACTCTACACACTACCCACACTCTACAAAAACTACCATGCCTATGCACCACTCAACACCACACTCTACACACTACCCACACTCTACAAAAACTACCATGCCCATGCACCACTCAACACCGCACTCTACACACTACCCACACTCTACAAAAACTACCATGCCTATGCACCACTCAACACCACACTCTACACACTACCCAACACTCTACAAAACTACCATGCCCATGCACCACTCAACACCGCACTCTACACACTACCCACACTCTACAAAAACTACCATGCCCATGCACCACTCAACACCACACTCTACACACTACCCACACTCTACAAAAACTACCATGCCCATGCACCACTCAACACCGCACTCTACACACTACCCACACTCTACAAAAACTACCATGCCTATGCACCACTCAACACCACACTCTACACACTACCCAACACTCTACAAAACTACCATGCCCATGCACCACTCAACACCGCACTCTACACACTACCCCACACTCTACGAAACTACCATGCCCATGCACCTGCAGGTGGTGCAGGTGGGCATGGTGATGCAGGTGGGTTTGGTGGTGCAGGTGGGTGTGGTGGTGCAGGTTGGCATGGTGGTGCAGGTGGGTGTGGTGGTGCAGGTGGGTGTGGTGGTGCAGGTGGGTGTGGTGGTGCAGGTGGGTGTGGTGGTGCAGGTGGGCATGGTGATGCACGTTGGCATAGTGGTGCAGGTGGGTGTGGTGGTGCAAGTGGGTGTGGTGGTGCAGGTGGGCATGGTGATGCACGTTGGCATGGTGGTGCAGGTGGGTGTGGTGGTGCAGGTTGGCATAGTGATGCACGTTGGCATGGAGGTGCAGGTGGGTGTGGTGGTGCAGGTGGGTGTGGTGGTGCAGGTGGGTGTGGTGGTGCAGGTGGGCATGGTGATGAACGTTGGCATGGTGGTGCAGGTGGGTGTGGTGGTGCAGGTGGGTGTGGTGGTGCAGGTGGGCATGGTGATGCAGGTGGGTTTGGTGGTGCAGGTGGGTTTGGTGGTGCAGGTTGGCATGGCGATGCAGGTTGGCATGGTGGTGCAGGTGGGTGTGGTGGTGCAGGTGGGTGTTTTATTGCAGATGAACGTGGTAGTGAAGGTGGTTTTGGTGGTGCGTGTGAGTGTGGTGCTGCAGGTGGGTATGGTGGTGCAGCTGGGCGTGGTGGTGCAAGTGGGCATTGTGGTGCAGGTGGGCGTGGTATTGCAGGAGGGCGTGGTGGTGCAGGTGGGCGTGGTGGTGCATTTGGGCATGGTAGTGCAGGTGGGTGTGGTGGTGCAGGTGGGTGTGGTGGTACAGGTAGGTGTGATGGTGCAGGTGTGCATGGTGGGTCAGGTGGGTGTAGTTGTGCAGATGGGCGTGGTAGTGAAGGTGGTTATGGTGGGGCGGGTTTCTGTGGAGGTGCAGGTGGGTATGGTGGTGCAGGTGGGTGTGGTGGTGCAAGTGTGTGTGGTGGTGCAGGTGGGCATGGTAGTGCATGTGGGCGCGGTAGTGCAGGTGGGCGTGGTGGTGCAGGTGGGTGTGGTAGTGCAGGTGGATGTGGTGGTGTAGGTGGGTGTGGTGGTGCAGGGGGGTGTGGTGGTGCAGGTGGTTCGTGGTGGTGCAGGTGGGTGTGGTGGTGCAGGTGGTTCGTGGTGGTGCAGGTGGATGTGGTGGTGCAGGTGGGCGTGGTAGTGCAGATGGGTGTAATAGTGCAGGTGGATGTGGTGGTGCAGGTGGGTGTGGTGGTGCAGGTGGGTGTGGTGGTGCAGGTGGGTGTGGTGGTGCAGATGGGTGTGGGGGTGATGCGGGTGTTGTGGTGCAGGTGGGTGTGGTGGTGCAGGTGTTGCGTGGTGGCGCAGGTGGGTGTTGCAGTGCAGGTGGGTGTAGTAGTGCAGGTGGGTGTGGTGGTGCAGGTTTGTGTGGTGGTGAAAGTGTGCGTGGTGGTGCAGGTGGGTGTGGTGGTGCAGGTGGGTATGGTAGTGCATATGTGTTTGGTGGTGCAGGTGGGCGTGGTAGTGCAGGTGTGCATGGTGGTGCAGGCGGGCGTAGAGGTGCAGGAGGGCGTGGGATTGCAGGTGGGCGTGGGAGTGCAGGTGGGCGTGGCAGTGCAGGTGGGCATTGTAGTGCAGGCGGGCGTGGTAATACAGTTGTGCGTGGTTGTTCAGGTGGGCGTGGTGGTGCAGGTGGGTGTGGTGGTGCAGGTGGGTGTTGTGGTGCAGGTGTGCGTGGTGGTGCAGGTGGGTGTGGTGGTGCATGTGGGCGTGGTAGTGCTGGTGGGCGTGGCAGTGCAGGTGGGTGTTGTAGTGCAGGTGGGTGTGGTAGTGCAGGCGGGCGTGGTAGTGCAAGTGGGCTTGGTATTGCAGGTGGACGTTGTGGTGCAGGTGGGCGTTGTAGTGCAGGTGGACGTATTAGTGGAGATGGGCGTGACGGTGCAGGTGGGCGTGGTCGGGCAGGTGGGCGTGGTAATGCAGTTTGGTGTGGTGGTGCAGGCGCCTGTGGTGGTGCAGGTATGCGTTGTGGTGCAGGTTTGCGTTGTGGTGCAGGTATGCGTTGTGGCGCAGGTGGGTGTGGTAGTGCAGGTGGGCGTATTAGTGCAGGTTGGCGTAGTGGTGCAGGTGGGCGTGATGGTGCAGGTGGGCGTGATGGCGCAGGTGGGTGTGGTAGTGCAGGTGGGCGTATTAGTGCAGGTTGGCGTAGTGGTGCAGGTGGGCGTGATGGTGCAGGGGGGCGTGATGGTGCAGGTGGGTGTGCTAGGGCAGGTGGATGTGGTGGTGCAGGTGGGTGTGGTGGTGCAGGTGGGTGTAGTTGTGCAGGTGAACGTGGTAGTGAAGGTGGTGCGGGTGGTACGGGTGTGTGTGGTGCTGCAGGTGGGTATGGTGGTGCAGCTGGGCGTGGTGGTGAAGACGGGTGTGGTGGTGCAGGTGGGTGTGGTGGTGCAGGTGTGCGTGGTGGTGCAGGTGGGCGTGGTAGTGCAGGTGGGCGTGGTAGTGCAGGTGGGCATGGTGGTCTAGATGGGTGTAGTGGTGTAGGTGGGCGTTGTGGTGCAGAAGGGCGTTGTGGTGCAGGTGGGTGTGGTAGTGCAGGTGGGCGTGGTAGTGCAGGTGGGTGTGGTGGTGTAGGTGGGCGTGGTAGTGCAGGTGGGTGTGGTTGTGCAGGTCGGCGTGATGGTGCAGGTGGGCGTGGTGGTGAAAGTGGGCGAGGTGGTGCAGAAGGAGGTGGTGGTGTAGGAGGGCGTGGTTGTGCAGGTGGGCGTGAGTAGTAGGGAGTACAGCGCACAGGTCATTTTTTTTTTTTTGCCAGAGGACCCCTGTGCGATGTACAGCGCACAGGTAATTTTTTTTTTTTTGGCCAGAGGACCCCTGTGCGATGTACAGCTCACAGGTAATTTTTTTTTCTGTGAAATATCGTGTCTGTGAGCCAGGGTATTCAGGTAAATTTTGTCAGTCACAGATTTTAGAAGTAAGGATTTCTTATGATGAAAATAATTTCCGAGACATAGAAGTTTGTTAAGGGCTTATGGGAGAAATTCAAATATCGTGTGAAGCGCTTTAGGGTTTCCAGGAGAACTCTACGGACATATTTTACCTGTTTTCAACTTACAAAAAATCGTCTATGTAAGCCATAGTTTTTCATGTAAATTTAGAAAGTTACCTGTGTGAGCCAGGGTTTTCAGGTCTCGTACCTCACATCACCTCCCTCCCCCCTTACCTCGCAATCTCTCGCGTCACCTTTATTTACCTTACGCCCGGCCAGCCAGACGCTTCGTGTAGGTCTCCTCTTATCATATCTTATCTTATCTTCTCCATAATATCTGGACCGTCCCTCCTCTCTCTCTCTCCTTTCATTCAGTTCAGCTATTTTCTGACATCATATGTTTGCTCCTTTTCATTAAGCAAGTCAGTTTTACACAAATAAATCGTGTTAGTAAGCAAGTTCTAGCTCACGTTCCCTGCCTTAGTCCCCTGTCGTATAATGAATACTATCATTCCAATCCCTCTAAAATTTAAAAATAATCATATTTCAAACGTATTTCAATACAGTAATTTAGTTACCGAGCTCCAGCGCTTGTCCTCCGCCTTAGCTCTCTCTCGTATCTTCGTTAATACCTATTCAAATTCCCCGAAATTTTTACCCTCTGTATTTCAGGCACCGTAAATAAGATCAAGTCCATTACCGAGCTCCAGCTCTCGTCCTCCACCTTAGTTCATTGTACAAGATCGTTAGTAACAGATCAATTCCCCTGAAATTTTTTACCCTCTGTATTTTCAGGCTCCGTAAATAAGATCAAAACAGTTATCGAGCTCCAGCTCTTGTCCATCGCCTTAGTTCATTTATACAAGATCGTTAGTAACAGACCAATTTTCCCGAAATTTAAAGCAGACATACTTCAAAGTTAGTAAATAAAAATCAAGTAAGTTATCGAGCTCCAGCTCTCATCCCCCGCCTTAGTTCTCTCTCGTATATTTGTAAATAACCTATCAATTTCCCGAAATTTAAAAGCAGACATACTTCAAAGTTAGTAAATAAGATCAAGTCAGTTATCGAGCTCCAGCTCTCGTCCCCACCTTAGTTCTCTTTCGTATCTTTGTAAATAACCCATCAATTTCCCTGAAATTTTTACCATCTGTATTTCAGACATAGTAAATATGAAGTAAACAAATATAAAACTCTAGCTCTTGTCCTCTGTCCAAGTTCACTCATGTAAATTCATTACTATCAGTCCAAATCCCCCTGAGATTTAAACACCCAACTACATTTTCAGACATAGTAAATAAAAACCAGTTCAGTTATGAAGTTTCAACTCTTGTGCCCCAGCTTAGTTCATTTTGTACAAGTTCTTTATTTTCCAACTAAATCACCCTGAGATTTAAAATCACCTTATTTTCTAACGTAGTAAAATTAATCTGGACATTAGCCAAGTTCCATTTCCTCAGCCTTAGATCATCAGACATAAATATATTCAATCAAGTCCATCTCCAGCCTAACTCTTATCCGAGTACACACATAACCCCAACCTGTGTAATTATTTTTCACCCCCTCCCACCTTCCTCCATCTCATCTCATCTCACCTTACCCTTTCCCTCCCTTACCTTCTCATCCCCAACGTATCCAAACCTTCAATAATCATACTGTATTTGCATATTTTCTCTATATTCAGCTGTGTTCTTCACATTTTGTCCATGTTTTCTGTGTTCATTCCATGTTCTACAAATGTTCACAGCATTCTCAGTTCAATTCTTTTCACCTGTTTTTTCTCATTTTTTCTGTAATCTTTCTCTTAGTCTCATTATGTTCTCTACAAATTCTAGTCATAGTTTCTATGTACATCATATGTTCTCTGTATAACTTTTATACTCAATATTCATGTTCTCAATGTTCTTAGCTTGTTCTTCACATGTTCAGTGTTCATTCTTTGTAATCCCTATTCTCCTTATCATGTTTTCATGTTCTCTGTAAGTTCATATTCCCAACATGTTCACTGTATTTATCAACTTTTCTTACATATGTTCTTTGCCATGTTCCCCATATGTTCTCTGGGTTTTTCCCCTTACATGTTATTTAACGTTCCTTAACTAAAAAAATCTTTCGCCAATCAACTAAAACATAGTCACTTTCGTCATTTCTCAACTAAACTTATTATCCAGTCAACTAAAAATTGTCAAAGGAATCTTTCCAACACTGTTCATAACTAAACTTATTCCCTAGTCATCAGAAAATAACCGTGTTCTTCATGTTTCATTGTCATTTCATAACTAAAATTATCCATCAATCAACAGAAAAAGTCATATTCATCATTTCGTAACAGCCATTATGTTTTCGTCAAGTAAGAAAATATAGTCAAAGATATCTATCATCGTCGTTCTTAACTGACATTTATACGTTGTGGAGCACTAAAAATAGTCAAATGTAACTTTTTCAACACTTTCGTAACTAAAATTATATGTCGCTAAGTAAGAAAAAATTGTCAAAGGAATCTTTCCAGCACTGTTCACAACTAAACATATTCCCCATTCATCAGAAAATAACCGTGTTCTTCATGTTTCATTGTCATTTCATAACTAAAATTATCCATCAATCAACAGAAAAAGCCATGTTCATCATGTTTTTGTCTTTTTGCTTAACTAAAATTATGTTTTGTCAAGTAAGAAAAAATATCCAAAGATATCTTTCATCGCTGTTCTTAACTGACATTATACTTTGGGGAGCACAAAAATAGTCTCCCTCGTCATGTTTTATCTTTTTCCTTAACTAAAGTATTCATCAGTCAACTAAAAAATAGTTACTTCATCATGTTTCCTTGTCATTTCTTAACTGAAATATCACTTCTCTCATTTAAAATAGTCATGTGTAGCCTCTTTCCAACACTGTTCTTAACTAAAGTAACCTTTCACTTCGCTAAAATAGTCATATTCATCATTGTTCCTAACTAAATTATATGTCGTTAAGTAAGAAATATAGTCAAAGACACTCTTCGAGACATCAAGGACTTACTCAAAGACATCAAAGTTGCACTCAAAGACATCCTTTGAGACATCAAAGACATCCTTTAAGACTTCAATGGGACTCTTCGAGATATCAAAAGATCCTCTCAAACACTCAAAAATTTACTTGCATCCTCAAAGTTATTCTCAGAGGCATAAAAGTTTTCTCAGAGCTATCAAACTTGTTCTCAAAGTCATCAAAGTTATTCACAGAGTCATCAAAGTTAATCTAAGACATCATTTTTCATCAAAGATATTCTCTCTAAACCATCAATGTTCTTTTCTAAGACATAAAAGTTATTCTCAGAGTCACCTTCGTTCTTCAGAGAAACTTTCCAAAACATCTTTGTTCATCAAGTTATTCTCGGAGTCATCAAAAGGTATTCTCTAACTCACTTTTGGTCATTAAAGTTAATTTCTATGTTATAAAAGTTTGTCTCAGAGACATCTAAAGTTAATCTTAGAGTTATCAAATGTAATCTCTAACTCACTTTTGTTCATCAAAGTTGATCTCAGAGTTAACAAAGGTAATCTCTAACTCACTCTCGTTCATCAAAGTTGTTTCAAAGACATCAAAGTTAATCTCAGAGTTATCCAAAGATATTCTCATGTCCACAAAAGTTAATCCAAGAGACGTCAAAGTTAATCTCAGACATCTTCGTTCATAAAAGTTATTCTCAGAGACATCTAAAGTTATTCTTTAAGACAACAAAGTCTTTCTCAGAGTCATCAAAGTAATTCTCAGAGTCACCTTTGTTATTCAAAGAAGCCTTCTGAGACATCCTCGTTCAACAAAAACTGTCCTCAGAGCCATCAAAAAGTTAAATACAGTCGTCAAAGTTATTCTCTAAGTATCTTTTCGTTCATCAGAGAAGCTTTCTAAGACATCTTTGTTCATCAAAGTTGTTCTCTAAGACATCAATCTTGTTCTCTAAGACATCAAAGATGTTCTCTAAATCATAAAAGTTAATCTCTAAGTCACCTTCGTTCGTCAGAGAAACTTTCCAAAACATCTTTGTTCATCAAACTTGTTTTCAAAGTCATCAAAAGTTAATCTAAGACATCTTTTTTCATCAAAGTTATTTTCAGATACATCTAAAGTTATTATGTAAGACATAAAAGTTATTCTCAGAGTCATCAAATGTTATTCTCGAAGTCATCAAAGATATTTTCAGAGACATCTAAAGTTAATTTCTATGTTATAAAAGTTATTCTCAGAGACATCTAAAGTTAATCTTAGTCATCAAAGTTGTTCTCTAAACATCAATGTTGTTCTCCAAGACATCAAAGATGTTCTCAAAATCATAAAAGTTATTCCCAGAGCTATCAAAGTTATTCTCAAAGTCATCAAAGTTATTCAAAGAGCTAACAAAAGTTATTCTCTAAGTAACCTTTCGTTCATCAGAGAAGCTTTCTAAGACATCTTCGTTCATCAATGTTGATCTCTAAGTCACCTTGGTTCATCAAAGAAACTCTCCTTCTTCCATCAAGTTATACTTTAAGACAACATTGTTGTTCTCTAAGACATCTTCAGGCATAAAATTTCTCTCCAAATACAACTAGTTCAGCTTTTCATATGAAACTTACACTTCTGTTAAATATATTTTCTTAGACATTTTACCTTTTAAACTGTTCTCTGAACTACACTGTTCAAACCTACGTAACCTATCCTCTCCACCCAATGTTACTTAGTTAACTTAACCTTCATAACCTAACTTTACCTATCCTAACATAACTTACATTACCTTACCTAACTTAACCTAACTTATTTAACTTATCTTACCTATCCTAACGTAACCTAACTTGCTTTACCTAACTTAATCTTACATTCCCAAACTGATGTATCCTAACTTATCTAGTCAAACCAGACATGATCTAACTTACATAAGTATTCCTTCTTGTCTTTTGTGTTTCGTCAATCATTGTCTCATATTCATTTACTCATTTCATTAGTTAATTTCTCAAATGGTCACTTATGCAGTTCAAGTGCTATTTGTTAGAGATTGGATATTTAAGCATTTCAAAGAATTTTTGTTATATATGGGCATTTACTCATTTCATTAGTTAATTTCTCAAATGGTCACTTTTGCATTTCAAGTGCTATTTGTTAGAGATTGGATATTTAAGCATTTCAAAGAATTTTTGTCATATATGGGCATTTACTCATTTCATTAGTTAATTTCTCAAATGGACGTTTTTGCATTTCAAGTGTTATTTGTTTAAGATTTGGTGTTTAACCATTTCAAAGGATTTTTGTTATATATGGGAACTTACTCGTTTCAAGGGCTAATTTCTCAAATGGTCATTTTTGCAGATCAAGGGTTATTTGTTAAAGTTCATCAAGTTGCTCATAAGTTGTATTTATTATGTTTGTTATCATTTATTCTTATTCCCCAACCCCTTAACCTAACCTCTTGTAATCTTAGTGTATTTGGTAGGTTCTATCATATGTTCTTATTCCCCAACCCCTTAACCTAACCTTTCAGATGTAGTTTATTGTGTTTTTGACGTATTTGTTGAATATATTATCCTTTTCCTAACCTTTCAGATGTAGTTTTGTTTCTCCTTTTTGTATATTTTTACCCAAACCCACCATCCCACTTAACCTTCTTTCCTTCTTTTACTTTGATTCTCCTACTCCTTCTAACCCTCCTTTTCTATCTCTCTCCCTTATTCTATCTCTTCCTCCCCCTCTCTCTCTCCCTCATTTGCTCAAATGCTCTCTTCTTTCTCAAATTCAAGTCTTAATGCTCCCATTCTCTCACCCTCACTCTCATTCACTTAGTTTTTCTTTTTCTCAAATTCAAGTCTTAGTGTTCCCATGCTCTTCCTCCCCCTCTCTCTTACTTTTTTCTCCTCTTTTCATGCTCTCACTCCCTTGAGCTCTTGTTTCTCAATTTCAAGTCTTAGTAGATCTGATTCTTTACTATTGTAATTTTTATTATTACTATGATAAAGAATGAACTTATATGTGAAAACAAAGTAAAAGAAGGAAAGAAGGTTAAGTGGGATGGTGGGTTTGGGTAAAAATATACAAAAAGGAGAAACAAAACTACATCTGAAAGGTTAGGAAAAGGATAATATATTCAACAAATACGTCAAAAACACAATAAACTACATCTGAAAGGTTAGGTTAAGGGGTTGGGGAATAAGAACATATGATAGAAGAAAAGATAGGATAGGTTACGTAGGTTTGAACAGTGTAGTTCAGAGAACAGTTTAAAAGGTAAAATGTCTAAGAAAATATATTTAACAGAAGTGTAAGTTTCATATGAAAAGCTGAACTAGTTGTATTTGGAGAGAAATTTTATGCCTGAAGATGTCTTAGAGAACAACAATGTTGTCTTAAAGTATAACTTGATGGAAGAAGGAGAGTTTCTTTGATGAACCAAGGTGACTTAGAGATCAACATTGATGAACGAAGATGTCTTGGAAAGCTTCTCTGATGAACGAAAGGTTACTTAGAGAATAACTTTTGTTAGCTCTTTGAATAACTTTGATGACTTTGAGAATAACTTTGATAGCTCTGGGAATAACTTTTATGATTTTGAGAACATCTTTGATGTCTTGGAGAACAACATTGATGTTTAGAGAACAACTTTGATGACCAAGATTAACTTTAGATGTCTCTGAGAATAACTTTTATAACATAGAAATTAACTTTAGATGTCTCTGAAAATATCTTTGATGACTTCGAGAATAACATTTGATGACTCTGAGAATAACTTTTATGTCTTACATAATAACTTTAGATGTATCTGAAAATAACTTTGATGAAAAAAGATGTCTTAGATTAACTTTTGATGACTTTGAAAACAAGTTTGATGAACAAAGATGTTTTGGAAAGTTTCTCTGACGAACGAAGGTGACTTAGAGATTAACTTTTATGATTTAGAGAACATCTTTGATGTCTTAGAGAACAAGATTGATGTCTTAGAGAACAACTTTGATGAACAAAGATGTCTTAGAAAGCTTCTCTGATGAACGAAAAGATACTTAGAGAATAACTTTGACGACTGTATTTAACTTTTTGATGGCTCTGAGGACAGTTTTTGTTGAACGAGGATGTCTCAGAAGGCTTCTTTGAATAACAAAGGTGACTCTGAGAATAATTTTGATGACTCTGAGAAAGACTTTGTTGTCTTAAAGAATAACTTTAGATGTCTCTGAGAATAACTTTTATGAACGAAGATGTCTGAGATTAACTTTGACGTCTCTTGGATTAACTTTTGTGGACATGAGAATATCTTTGGATAACTCTGAGATTAACTTTGATGTCTTTGAAACAACTTTGATGAACGAGAGTGAGTTAGAGATTACCTTTGTTAACTCTGAGATCAACTTTGATGAACAAAAGTGAGTTAGAGATTACATTTGATAACTCTAAGATTAACTTTAGATGTCTCTGAGACAAACTTTTATAACATAGAAATTAACTTTAATGACCAAAAGTGAGTTAGAGAATACCTTTTGATGACTCCGAGAATAACTTGATGAACAAAGATGTTTTGGAAAGTTTCTCTGAAGAACGAAGGTGACTCTGAGAATAACTTTTATGTCTTAGAAAAGAACATTGATGGTTTAGAGAGAATATCTTTGATGAAAAATGATGTCTTAGATTAACTTTGATGACTCTGTGAATAACTTTGATGACTTTGAGAACAAGTTTGATAGCTCTGAGAAAACTTTTATGCCTCTGAGAATAACTTTGAGGATGCAAGTAAATTTTTGAGTGTTTGAGAGGGTCTTTTGATATCTCGAAGAGTCCCATTGAAGTCTTAAAGGATGTCTTTGATGTCTCAAAGGATGTCTTTGAGTGCAACTTTGATGTCTTTGAGTAAGTCCTTGATGTCTCGAAGAGTGTCTTTGACTATATTTCTTACTTAACGACATATAATTTAGTTAGGAACAATGATGAATATGACTATTTTAGCGAAGTGAAAGGTTACTTTAGTTAAGAACAGTGTTGGAAAGAGGCTACACATGACTATTTTAAATGAGAGAAGTGATATTTCAGTTAAGAAATGACAAGGAAACATGATGAAGTAACTATTTTTTAGTTGACTGATGAATACTTTAGTTAAGGAAAAAGATAAAACATGACGAGGGAGACTATTTTTGTGCTCCCCAAAGTATAATGTCAGTTAAGAACAGCGATGAAAGATATCTTTAGATATTTTTTCTTACTTGACAAAACATAATTTTAGTTAAGCAAAAAGACAAAAACATGATGAACATGGCTTTTTCTGTTGATTGATGGATAATTTTAGTTATGAAATGACAATGAAACATGAAGAACACGGTTATTTTCTGATGAATGGGGAATATGTTTAGTTGTGAACAGTGCTGGAAAGATTCCTTTGACAATTTTTTCTTACTTAGCGACATATAATTTTAGTTACGAAAGTGTTGAAAAAGTTACATTTGACTATTTTTAGTGCTCCACAAAGTATAAATGTCAGTTAAGAACGACGATGATAGATATCTTTGACTATATTTTCTTACTTGACGAAAACATAATGGCTGTTACGAAATGATGAATATGACTTTTTCTGTTGATTGATGGATAATTTTAGTTATGAAATGACAATGAAACATGAAGAACACGGTTATTTTCTGATGACTAGGGAATAAGTTTAGTTATGAACAGTGTTGGAAAGATTCCTTTGACAATTTTTAGTTGACTGGATAATAAGTTTAGTTGAGAAATGACGAAAGTGACTATGTTTTAGTTGATTGGCGAAAGATTTTTTTAGTTAAGGAACGTTAAATAACATGTAAGGGGAAAAACCCAGAGAACATATGGGGAACATACCTGATCAGAATACCTGATCAACCAGGCTGTGACTCATACGTCAGGCTGCGAGCAGCCGCGTCTAACAGCCTGGTTGATCAGTCCAGCAACCAGGAGGCCTGGTCGACGACCGGGCCGCGGGGACACTAAGCCCCGGAAGCACCTCAAGGTAGCCTCAAGGTAGGTAACATGGCAAAGAACATATGTAAGAAAAGTTGATGAATACAGTGAACATGCTGGGAATATGAACTTACAGAGAACATGAAAACATGATAAGGAGAATAGGGATTACAAAGAATGAACACTGAACATGTGAAGAACAAGCTAAGAACATTGAGAACATGAATATTGAGTATAAAAGTTGTACAGAGAACATATGATGTACATAGAAAATATGACTAGAATTTGTAGAGAACATAATGAGACTAAGAGAAAGATTACAGAAAAAATGAGAAAAAACAGGTGAAAAGAATTGAACTGAGCATGCTGTGAACATTTGTAGAACATGGAATGAACACAGAAAACATGGACAAAATGTGAAGAACACAGCTGAATATAGAGAAAATATGCAAATACAGTATGATTATTGAAGGTTTGGATACGTTGGGGATGAGAAGGTAAGGGAGGGAAAGGGTAAGGTGAGATGAGATGAGATGGAGGAAGGTGGGAGAGGGTGAAAGATAATTACACAGGTTGGGGTTATGTGTGTACTCGGATAAGAGTTAGGCTGGAGATGGACTTGATTGAATATACTTATGTCTGATGATCTAAGGCTGAGGAAATGGAACTTGGCTAATGTCCAGATTAATTTTACTACGTTAGAAAATAAGGTGATTTTAAATCTCAGGGTGATTTAGTTGGAAAATAAAGAACTTGTACAAAATGAACTAAGCTGGGGCACAAGAGTTGAAACTTGATAACTGAACTGGTTTTTATTTACTATGTCTGAAAATGTAGTTGGGTGTTTAAATCTCAGGGGGATTTGGACTGATAGTAATGAATTTACATGAGTGAACTTGGACAGAGGACAAGAGCTAGAGTTTTATATTTGTTTACTTCATATTTACTATGTCTGAAATACAGATGGTAAAAATTTCAGGGAAATTGATGGGTTATTTACAAAGATACGAAAGAGAACTAAGGTGGGGACGAGAGCTGGAGCTCGATAACTGACTTGATCTTATTTACTAACTTTGAAGTATGTCTGCTTTTAAATTTCGGGAAATTGATAGGTTATTTACAAATATACGAGAGAGAACTAAGGCGGGGGATGAGAGCTGGAGCTCGATAACTTACTTGATTTTTATTTACTAACTTTGAAGTATGTCTGCTTTAAATTTCGGGAAAATTGGTCTGTTACTAACGATCTTGTATAAATGAACTAAGGCGATGGACAAGAGCTGGAGCTCGATAACTGTTTTGATCTTATTTACGGAGCCTGAAAATACAGAGGGTAAAAAATTTCAGGGGAATTGATCTGTTACTAACGATCTTGTACAATGAACTAAGGTGGAGGACGAGATCTGGAGCTCGGTAATGGACTTGATCTTATTTACGGTGCCTGTAATACAGAGGGTAAAAATTTCAGGGAAATTGAATAGGTATTAACGAAGATACGAGAGAGAGCTAAGGCGGAGGACAAGCGCTGGAGCTCGATAACTGTTTTGATCTTATTTACGGTGTCTGAAATACAGAGGGTAAAAATCTCAGGGAATTTGGACTGTTACTAATGATTTTGTACAAATGAACTAAGCTGGAGACAAGAGCTAGAGTTTGATAATTGATTGCATTTACTAAACTATGTCTGAAATACAGCGGGTAGAAATTTCGGGGAATTTGAATAGGTATTAACGAAGATACGAGAGAGAGCTAAGGCGGAGGACAAGCGCTGGAGCTCGGTAACTAAATTACTGTATTGAAATACGTTTGAAATATGATTATTTTTAAATTTTAGAGGGATTGGAATGATAGTATTCATTATACGACAGGGGACTAAGGCAGGGAACGTGAGCTAGAACTTGCTTACTAACACGATTTATTTGTGTAAAACTGACTTGCTTAATGAAAAGGAGCAAACATATGATGTCAGAAAATAGCTGAACTGAATGAAAGGAGAGAGAGAGAGGAGGGACGGTCCAGATATTATGGAAAAGATAAGATAAGATATGATAAGAGGAGACCTACACGAAGCGTCTGGCTGGCCGGGCGTAAGGAAAATAAAGGTGACGCGAGAGATTGCGAGGTAAAGGGGGAGGGAGGTGATGTGAGGTACGAGACCTGAAAACCCTGGCTCACACAGGTAACTTTCTAAATTTACATGAAAAACTATGGCTTATATAGACGATTTTTTGTAAGTTGAAAACAGGTAAAATATGTCCGTAGAGTTCTCCTGGAAACCCTAAAGCGCTACACACGATATTTGAATTTCTCCCATAAGCCCTTAACAAACTTCTATGTCTCGGAAATTATTTTCATCATAAGAAATCCTTACTTCTAAAATCTGTGACTGACAAAATTTACCTGAAAACCCTGGCTCACAGACACGATATTTCACAGAAAAAAAAAATTACCTGTGAGCTGTACATCACACAGGGGTCCTCTGGCCAAAAAAAAAAAAATTACCTGTGCGCTGTACATCGCACAGGGGTCCTCTGGCCAAAAAAAAAAAAATGACCTGTGCGCTGTACTCCCTACTACTGGCGTGGTGGTGTAGGTGGGCGTTGTGGTGCAGGTGGGCGTGGTGGTGCAGGTGGGCGTTGTGGTGCAGGTGGGCGTGGTGGTGCAGGTGGGCGTGGTGGTGTAGGAGGGCGTGGTGGTGCAGGTGGGCGTGGTGGTGCAGGTGGGCGTTGTGGTGCAGGTGGGCGTGGTGGTGCAGGTGGGCGTGGTGGTGTAGGTGGGCATGGTTGTGCAGGTGGGCGTGGTGGTGCAGGTGGGCGTGGTGGTGCAGGTGGGCGTTGTGGTGCAGGTGGGCGTGGTGGTGCAGGTGGGCGTGGTGGTGCGCGAGGGCATGGTGGTGCAGGAGGGCGTGGTGGTGCAGGTGGGCGTGGTGGTGCAGGTGGGCGTGGTGGTGCAGGTGGGCGTGGTGGTGCAGGTGGGCGTGGTGGTGCAGGAGGGCGTGGTGGTGCAGGTGGGCCTGGTGGTGCAGGTGGGCGTGGTGGTGTAGGTTGGCGTGGTGGTGCAGGTGGGCATGGTGGTGCAGGTGGGCGTTGTGGTGCAGGTGGGCGTGGTGGTGCAGGTGGGCGTGGTGGTGTAGGAGGGCGTGGTGGTGCAGGTGGGCATGGTGGTGCAGGTGGGCGTTGTGGTGCAGGTGGGCGTGGTGGTGCAGGTGGGTGTGGTGGTGTAGGAGGGCGTGGTGGTGCAGGTGGGCATGGTAGTGCAGGTGGGCGTGGTGGTGTAGGTGAGCGTTGTGGTGCAGGTGGGGGTGGTGGTGCAGGTGGGTATGGTAGTGCAGGTGGATGTGGTGGTGTAGGTGGGTGTGGTGGTGCAGGGGGGTGTGGTGGTGCAGGTGGTTCGTGGTGGTGCAGGTGGGTGTAATGGTGCAGGTGGTTCGTGGTGGTGCAGGTGGATGTGGTGGTGCAGGTGGGCGTGGTAGTGCAGATGGGTGTAATAGTGCAGGTGGATGTGGTGGTGCAGGTGGGTGTGGTGGTGCAGGTGGGTGTGGTGGTGCAGGTGGGTGTGGGGGTGATTCGGGTGTTGTGGTGCAGGTGGGTGTGGTGGTGCAGGTGTTGCGTGGTGGCGCAGGTGGGTGTTGCAGTGCAGGTGGGTGTAGTAGTGCAGGTGGGTGTGGTGGTGCAGGTTTGTGTGGTGGTGCATGTGTGCGTGGTGGTGCAGGTGGGTGTGGTGGTGCAGGTGGGTATGGTAGTGCATATGTGTTTGGTGGTGCAGGTGGGCGTGGTAGTGCAGGTGTGCATAGTGGTGCAGGTAGGCGTGATAGTGCAGGTGGGCAGGGTGGTGCAGGTGGGCGTGGTCGTGCAGGAGGGCGTGGGATTGCAGGTGGGCATGGTGGTGCAGGTGGGCGTGGGAGTGCAGGTGGGCGTGGCAGTGCAGGTGGGCATTGTAGTGCAGGCGGGCGTGGTAATACAGTTGTGCGTGGTTGTTCAGGTGGGCGTGGTGGTGCAGGTGGGTGTGGTGGTGCAGGTGGGTGTTGTGGTGCAGCTGTGCGTGGTGGTGCAGGTGGGTGTGGTGGTGCATGTGGGCGTGGTAGTGCTGGTGGGCGTGGCAGTGCAGGTGGGTGTTGTAGTGCAGGTGGGCGTGGTGGTGCAGGCGGGTGTTATAGTGCATGTGAGTGTGGTAGTGAAGGTGGGTGTGGTGGTGTAGGTGGGCGTGGTAGTGCAGGTGGGTGTGGTAGTGCAGGTGGGTGTGGTAGTGCAGGCGGGCGTGGTAGTGCAAGTGGGCTTGGTATTGCAGGTGGACGTTGTGGTGCAGGTGGGTGTGATAGTGCCGGTGGACGTATTAGTGGAGATGGGCGTGATGGTGCAGGTGGGCGTGGTGGTGCAGGTGCCTGTGGTGGTGCAGGTATGCGTTGTGGCGCAGGTGGGTGTGGTAGTGCAGGTGGGCGTGATGGTGCAGGTGGACGTGATGGTGCAGGTGGGCGTGATGGTAAAGGTGGGCATGATGGTGCAGGTAGGTGTGGTGGTGCAGGTGGACGTGGTGGTGCAGGAGGGCATGAAGGTGCAGGTGGGTGTGGTGGTGCAGGTGGGTGTGGTGTTGCAGGTTGGTGTGGCGGTGCAGGTGGGTGTAATTGTGCAGGTGAACGTGGTAGTGAAGGTGGTGCGGGTTGTACGGGTGTGTGTGGTGCTGCAGGTGGGTATGGTGGTGCAGCTGGGCGTGGTGGTGCAGACGGGTGTGGTGGTGCAGGTAGATGTGGTGGTGCAGGTGTGCGTGGTGGTGCAGGTGGGCGTGGTAGTGCAGGTGGGCCTGGTGGTCTAGATGGGTGTAGTGGTGTAGGTGGGCGTTGTGGTGCAGGAGGGCGTTGTGGTGCAGGTGGGCGTAGTGGTGCAGGTGGGTGTGGTGGTGCAGGTTTGTGTGGTGGTGTAGGTGGGTGTGATGATGCAGGTGGGTGTGGTGGTGCAGGTGGCCATAGTGGTGCAGGAGGGCATGAAGGTGCAGGTGGATGTGGTGGTGCAGGTGGGTCTAGGGATGCAGCTGGGCGTGGTGGTGCAGGTGGGTGTTGTAGTGCAGGTTATTATAGTCTGTGGGTTGGTTGATGTTGTTGTTGTCGTGTTCCTCCTTTACGGACAACCCAACCCACAACTCGGTAGAGTGCTTACACCTCACTAGGAGATCACCCTTGGTACTCCTGGCTCTTGGAGAGGGGCTCAACGTCACACGTTTAGGGGATGCGGCTCCAACACTCAACCTCGTTGTCACGGGCACACACCCACTCGAGCCGCTGTGACTCCCCACTCTCTCCTTAGGTGATATGATCTCCTCAATCCCCTTTTGACTTATTAGTATTACCTTCTACCCTGCCCACAGCTGTGGTTCCTGGTTCTCTCTCTCTCTCTCTCTTCTTCTGTACTACCTCCTGGGAAGCCTCACTAGGACAAGGGCAAACACCAGCAAATTGGAATACATTTACTGGACAAAGCACATACACGATACATACACACATATAATAATAATGAATCCTATACTCTATAATATTACAATCAGGTTGCACTCCAACACCATCAGAACTCTATCATCAGCTTATCAAGTGGTATCCTATCTCCTGGTTCACCACCTGATACTATCAACCTCCTCAAGTAGATCAAGTCTACATACACTGTTGCACCATCAGCAAGAGAATATATATATGTATCTATAAATGTGTTCAAAGAAAATCAGCATTTGAATGCAATAACATATATCAGTATAAATGTTCATTGATACACAACGATGATCAATCGATCACTCTATCAGTCCTAGAATGCATACATCTATAGGTAATCCAGCCTACGACTGTAACTCTAAACTTCAGTGTAAAACACTCCTTGACATAAGAATGCAAACAGTCACTCACCTCTCACTGCGTCTTGCACACTAATGACAACCAAACACTATCAACTCCCTACAAGTAATCCACCAGAACTTCCCTTCCACCTCTGGAAGTTGACTACCCTGATATCTTTAGGTTCTTCCGGGTTTCACTACCAGGATCCTCTGCAGCTCCTTCAGGCTGCTATCACGAAGTTTCCTTGAGCAACTACGGTGCTTCACCCTTCTGCTAGGTTCCTCCACAGCTCTCTAGCCTGCTATACCATGAAGTTTCCTCGAGCAACTATGGTGCTTCTCCACCTCTACAGAAGCACGTGACACTCCTCTTCACTGCTTCTCCTCACAACTCGAGGTCCTCTGCTTCACTACCTTGGAGTCTCATCCATTACCTCATCTATGCTGGCTTCGAAGTTCTCAGCAACTTCTTCCCCAAAGACAAACCTGCAGCCCATCGACACTCCAATAAAATGTTTCCCCTTTAACACATAAACAAAAATAACCACACAATATGCTTGCCTCAAACCTCTATCTGTGCTCTACATACAGTGAGAGTGGACTCCCCCGTTTTGGGCGGGTCCATACTCCACCTCGCCTGGCAGCGGTCCTCACTCGCCGGGAGAGTCTTCCTCCGTCAGGAGCCGGGCTCCCTCAGTCGTCTGTCAGAGCTCAGAGGGGACGGACGTCGCTCCGTGTTCCTCCCTCTTCACTCTCCTATTTCAGGCTTTCTGCCTTATTAAAACATGTCTAACTTATAAATAAACATTGCTACTGTCGCTGGGCACACGACCAACTACAAGCAATCACTATGAACTGGCGTATATCGTGCTTACCACAGATTAACTGGTCGAGGGCGCTTCTCCCTCTGACGGCGTCTGGTCACGGCGCTTCCACGGCCCACAATAATGCCTCTGGGCGATTTAATAAACACTTCGTCGACCAGGACTTGAGACCACAACGTTCCCAGCTCAGTTCCACAGCTGGCACGTCTACACACTTCTCTTCTCTTAGAGATATATCACTAGGGGTTCCCTTCTGGCAGGAGCTCAACGGAGCGCGGCTATTCCCCTGCGATGTCTGGCACTCAAGTGAGGTCAAAGCCCCTCCAGAAGCGAGCCTCACGCCTCCAGCAAAATGTCCACATCTCCTAGCCAGTCATTTATCTGTTTTCTTCTTCATTGCCCATAATCTCAAACTGTTATACATATCCAAGCAACTATTTTACATATGCGTTATCACCTCAATATTTGCTAGACCTTCTAATCAGGTCAGGCTTGCTGAATAACTCTCTAGGAGGGAGACTCGTTTCTCCTGCAGGCTGAGATCATAACACTCCCCTCCCCTTATTTTTGAGAGTTATTCCAGTGGCAAAGCTCGGGATAATACATCCGCCACCACACTGTCTCTTTCTTCAACCGATTGGTTCGACCGGTTAGTCTGTTTGCATACTCCGTCAGGAGTCTACAACTAGTTCGTTGCTCCTTGCAACATCTGGCTCACAACTCGCCAGAAACATGATCTTCTCACAAACGATTTGACTTCTCTGGCACCTCTTGGCTAGGCTGTCCTCCTTGGACGCCTGCACTCCATCGGTCCATTCTACTTACTGTTTCCACCCTCCGTTTCCTCGTCTTCTTCTCTTCACGTCCAGAGTCAGACATCTACTGTCTGTACCTCCTCTGTCGTCTTCACACTTCCATCTACTGCCGTTATACTTTCGTCTCCTGTCCTCATACTTCACTCTCTCGTCTTCACCGACGATCCTCCCTTTCGTCTCCTCATTTATCCGAGACCTCATCCTGTTTGACCTCCATCGAGTCCTCAGCTTTCCTCTATTCCTCCATGCTTGCATCATCATCCTCTTCCCACACTTTTCACCTCTATACCACTCAATTTCTTCTCCTTCAACTCTTCTTCGTTCCCTAAAAGTTTCTTCGAGCACTGTACTACAGCCACCAGCACTCGACCGTACATGTCGCTTTACCTCTCCTAGAGTGCTCGTAAGCATCTCTCCACACATACTGTCTCTTCTCCTTTCATTTTCTCGGCTATTACTCTTCTTCACTATCTTTTCTCTACGTTTTCTGTGAAACATGTCAACTCCTGACATCTCAAACAACTTAACTCCACCATCCATATGCCTCTGTGCTCGTGGACCACTTGACGCTCTACTCTCGTCCTCAGTCTGTCCACATCTTTCCTCATTCCTACTCAGCACAGTTGCATTCGCTTTCCAACTCTTAATTTCAGCAGTCTGGGCTCTACTCAGGTTCGCTCTCTTCACATGATTCTTCTTCGGCTGGGTCATCCTCACTTTCGACCTCACCGAGACTCCATTTTCCTGGGCTGGACCTTCATCAAACAGCCACGCTATATCTACATCGATATCTTCCACCGGTTGAATCGACACTGTCTCATCTTCTCCAGCGTCTTCCTCGTCGGCCACCTCGGCATTCATCACTACCGAGACAGGGTACTCAATGGCTTGCCGGTCTCCTGACTCATCTCCTCGGATGTCAGTCAGGTTCACACTCTCAGGTGTCCCACCCGTGCCGTGGCCTTCAGGGCACTCCTCTGGCACAGTCTCCACCATGACTCTTGGCAACACCTTTGTCCCGCACAAGTCATTTCCCAGGATCACTTGGATTCCTGGAATAGGTATGTCGGGGCACACTCCCAACATCACCTCCGCCGACACATATTCCGACCTTAGCTGGACAGTACATACGGGCATGTCACCCTCAGACAATAACCCATATACTCTCATCTTACTCCTGCCAGCTAACCGTCGATCATTCCCAATCAGGCTTCTCGTAATCAAGCTCTGATTAGCTCCGGTATCTCTCAAGATACCAACTACTACCTCAGGTTGGCCTCTTATACTGATCCAACCTTTGCTCATGAACGGTCTATACCTCTCGTTCACTAAGTTCGTCTTCTGTGGTTTGTCTCGGAACACATTAGTATATTTACTTTGGGGGTCACACATGGCCAGGGTCACAACTCTCTTGCCCTGCCTACAGTCTCGCATTACGTGACCCAATCCGTTACAATTGTAACATCTCATCTGGGAAAAATCTCTCCTATATGTACCAGAGTAGCTCTGACTCTGCCCACTTGTATTGGAGTTTCTCGGGCCAGACGTACTACTCGTACTCTGTGGAGCTTTACTGGACTCTTGATTCCCTGGATAACGATTAGGTTCTCGTTTAGCTAATCCATCCTCACTTTCAGACGAAGTACGCGACCTACTCTTCTGAGTTTTAGGGTACTTACTTTTATCTGCCCATTTATCAAAATTCTTCTCACCCCAGACTCTTCTGGGTCTTTCATAATTTCTTCCTCCCCAGACTCCATTGGGTCTGCCATTGCTGCGTCTCACCTCGCTTCTTACTCTGTTCTCCCTTAAGCTCTTGTACGCTTCAGTAATCATATCTGCCCTATCTGCGGCATCTTTCACCTCCTTTATCCCTACTTCTTGGATCTTGAACTTTGTTTCGGGATGCATCATCTCCAAGAACTTCTCCATGACCATCAGTTGCTTCAGGTCAGCGTAAGATCCAACTCCAGCAGCCTCAATCCACTTCTGGAATCGTCTTTCCAGATCCCTTGCTGTCTCAGCAAACGTACATGCTCCAACTTTGATCATTTCTCTGAAGCGCTTCCTATAAGCTTCTGGGGTTAACTGAAACGAGCGCAATATGCTGCTCTTTACCGTGGCATAATCCTGGCACTCTTCCAGTGACAATTGGGTGTATGCCTCCCTGGCTGCACCGGTCAATCTTAACTGGACCAGCTGGGCCCATTCCTCCTGTGGCCACTCCTTGATACTGGCCACCTTTTCAAAGTGTTCGAAAAAGCTCTCTGCCTCTTCAGGAACAAACAAGGGAATGTCCTTCTCCCTAACCCTAACATCTGGTGAGTGTGATACCTGGGTAGTGCTCTCTGGCAACCCATGTTCAATCCTTTGTTCAGCCAAGGTTCTATTCGCTTCTATCTGCATTTGTTTTGTTCTCTCTTTTTCTTTTTCGACCTGGGCTTTTTCTTTTTCTTTCTCCTGTTCCAACTCCAGTTCTCTTACTCTGGTTTTCTCTTTTTCTATTTCCAGTCTGGTTTTCTCTTTTTCCTTCTCGGCTTCATTTTTCATCTGGAGTTCTAATTTCATCTTTTCCAGCTGGAACTGTCTCTCCTTGTCCTCACGCTGCATCTGGAGCTCTAACTGGAATCTCTCCAAGCTCCTATTTCGGCTACTCCTGCTACTGCGGCTACTCTTGCTGCTCCTACTCGATCCTTGGGATCTCACTTCATCCTGCCCATCATCCTCCTTTCCACTTTCAGCTCCTTTCTGGGCTCCTTGCTCTGCCGCTTCACTTTTGGCTCTTAACTGCCTCAGGATCTCATCCTTCATCCCAGCTACTTTAGATGCTTTAAACCTGATGCCACATTTTTCTGCTATTTGCTTCAATTGATCCCTCGTGCAACCTTCCAAGTCCTCAGGCTTGCCTGACTCCACAAACGCTTGCACCTTCTCCATCTTGTCCTGTGAGTCTTCCCAAGAGAGAGAGTATACACCTGCGGTCACACAGTTTATCTGTTTTAGCAAGGGTGTTGGTTGATGTTGTTGTTGTCGTGTTCCTCCTTTACGGACAACCCAACCCACAACTCGGTAGAGTGCTTACACCTCACTAGGAGATCACCCTTGGCACTCCTGGCTCTTGGAGAGGGGCTCAACGTCACACGTTTAGGGGATGCGGCTCCAACACTCAACCTCGTTGTCACGTGCACACACCCACTCGAGCCGCTGTGACTCCCCACTCTCTCCTTAGGTGATATGATCTCCTCAATTCCCTTTTGACTTATTAGTATTACCTTCTACCCTGCCCACAGCAGTGGTTCCTGGTTCTTTCTCTCTCTCTCTCTTCTTCTGTACTACCTCCTGGGAAGCCTCACTAGGACAAGGGCAAACACCAGCAAATTGGAATACATTTACTGGACAAAGCACATACACGATACATACACACATATAATAATAATGAATCCTATACTCTATAATATTACAATCAGGTTGCACTCCAACACCATCAGAACTCTATCATCAGCTTATCAAGTGGTATCCTATCTCCTGGTTCACCACCTGATACTATCAACCTCCTCAAGTAGATCAAGTCTACATACACTGTTGCACCATCAGCAAGAGAATATATATATGTATCTATAAATGTGTACAAAGAAAATCAGCATTTGAATGCAATAACATATATCAGTATAAATGTTCATTGATACACAACGATGATCAATCGATCACTCTATCAGTCCTAGAACGCATACATCTATAGGTAATCCAGCCTACGACTGTAACTCTAAACTTCAGTGTAAAACACTCCTTGACATAAGAATGCAAACAGTCACTCACCTCTCACTGCGTCTTGCACACTAATGACAACCAAACACTATCAACTCCCTACAAGTAATCCACCAGAACTTCCCTTCCACCTCTGGAAGTTCACTACCCTGATATCTTTAGGTTCTTCCGGGCTTCACTACCAGGATCCTCTGCAGCTCCTCCAGGCTGCTATCATGAAGTTTCCTTGAGCAACTACGGTGCTTCACCCTTCTGCTAGGTTCCTCCACAGCTCTCTTGGCTGCTACACCATGAAGTTTCCTCGAGCAACTATGGTGCTTCTCCACCTCTACAGAAGCACGTGACACTCCTCTTCACTGCTTCTCCTCACAGCTCGAGGTCCTCTGCTTCACTACCTTGTAGTCTCGTCAATTACCTCATCTATGCTGGCTTCGAAGTTCTCAGCAACTTCTTCCCCAAAGACAAACCTGCAACCCATCGACACTCCAATAAAATGTTTCCCCTTTAACACATTAACAAAAATAACCACACAATATGCTTGCCTCAAACCTCTATCTGTCCTCTACATACAGTGAGAGTGGACTCCCCCGTTTTGGGCGGGTCCATACTCCACCTCGCCTGGCGGCGGTCCTCACTCGCCGGGAGAGTCTTCCTCCGTCAGGAGCCGGGCTCCCTCAGTCGTCTGTCAGAGCTCAGAGGGGACGGACGTCGCTCCGTGTTCCTCCCTCTTCACTCTCCTATTTCAGGCTTTCTGCCTTATTAAAATATGTCTAACTTATAAATAAACATTGCTACTGTCGCTGGGCACACGACCAACTACAAGCAATCACTATGAACTGGCGTATATCGTGCTTACCACAGATTAACTGGTCGAGGGCGCTTCTCCCTCTGACGGCGTCTGGTCACGGCGCTTCCACGGCCCACAATAATGCCTCTGGGCAATTTAATAAACACTTCGTCGACCAGGACTTGAGACCACAACGTTCCCAGCTCGGTTCCACAGCTGGCACGTCTACACACTTCTCTTCTCTTAGAGATATATCACTAGGGGTTCCCTTCTGGCAGGAGCTCAACGGAGCACGGCTTTTCCCCTGCGATGTCTGGCACTCAAGTGAGGTCAAAGCCCCTCCAGAAGCGAGCCTCACGCCTCCAGCAAAATGTTCACATCTCCTAGCCAGTCATTTATCTGTTTTCTTCTTCATTGCCCATAATCTCAAACTGTTATACATATCCAAGCAACTATTTTACATATGCGTTATCACCTCAATATTTGCTAGACCTTCTAATCAGGTCAGGCTTGCTGAATAACTCTCAAGGAGGGAGACTCGTTTCTCTTGCAGGCTGAGATCATAACAAGGTGTGCGTTGTGGTGCAGGTGGGCGTGGTGGTTCAGGTGGGCGTTGTGGTACTGGTGGGCGTGGTGGTGCAGGTGGGTGTGGTGGTGCAGGTGTGTGTGGTGGTGCAGGTGGGCGTGGTGAAGCAGGTGGGCGTGGTGGTGCAGGTGGGCGTGGTGGTGCAGGTGGGCGTGGTGGTGCATGGGGGCCTGGTAGTGCAGGGGGGCGTGGTAGTACAGGTGGGTGTGGTGGTGTAAGTGGGCGTGGTAGTGCACGTGGGTGTGGTGGTGTAGGTGGGCTTGGTAGTGCAGGTGGGTGTGGTAGTGCAGGTGGGTGTGGTAAAGCAGGCGGGCGAGGTAGTGCAAGTGGGCGTGGTATTGCAGGTGGGCGTGGTATTGCAGGTGGACGTTGTGGTGCAGGTGGGCGTTGTAGTGCAGGTGGGTGTGGTAGTGCAGGTGGACCTATTAGTGCAGATGGGCGTGGTGGTGCAGGTGAGTGTGGTGGTGTAGGTGGGCGTGGTAGTGCAGGTGGTTGTGGTTGTGCAGGTCGGCGTGATGGTGCAGGTGGGCGTGGTGGTGAAAGTGGGCGTTGTGGGGCAGGAGGAGGTGGTGGTGTAGGAGGGCGTGGTTGTGCAGGTGGGCGTGGTGGTGCAGGTGGGCGTGGTGGTGTAGGTGGGCGTTGTGGTGCAGGTGAGCGTGGTGGTGCAGGTGGGTGTGGTGGTGCAGGTGGGCATGGTGGTGTAGGTTGGCGTGGTGGTGCAGGTGGGCGTGGTGGTGCAGGTGGGCGTGGTGGTTCAGGTGGGCATGGTGGTGCAGGTGGGCGTTGTGGTGCGCGAGGGCGTGGTGGTGCAGGTGGGCGTGGTAGTGCAGGTGGGCGTGGTGGTGTAGGAGGGCGTGGTGGTGCAGGTGGGCGTGGTGGTGCAGGTGGGCGTTGTGGTGCAAGTGGGCGTGGTGGTGCAGGTGGGCGTGGTGGTGTAGGTGGGAATGGTGGTGCAGGTGAGCGTGGTGGTGCAGGTGGGCATGGTGGTGTAGGTTGGCGTGGTGGTGCAGGTGGGCGTTGTGGTGCAGGTGGGCGTGGTGGTGCAGGTGGGCGTGGTGGTGCACGAGGGCATGGTGGTGCAGGAGGGCGTGGTGGTGCAGGTGGGCGTGGTGGTGCAGGTGGGCGTGGTGGTGCAGGTGAGCGTGGTGGTGCAGGTGGGCGTTGTGGTGCAGGTGGGCGTGGTGGTGCAGGTGGGCGTGGTGGTGCGCGAGGGCATGGTGGTGCAGGAGGGCGTGGTGGTGCAGGTGGACGTGGTGGTGCAGGTGGGCGTGGTGGTGCAGGTGGGCGTTGTGGTGCAGGTGGGCGTGGTGGTGCAGGTGGGCGCGGTGGTGCAGGTGGGCGTTGTGGTGCAGGTGGGCGTGGTGGTGCAGGTGGGTGTGGTGGTGCAGGTGGGCGTTGTGGTGCAGGTGGGCGTGGTGGTGCAGGTGGGCGTTGTGGTGCAGGTGGGCGTGGTAGTGCAGGTTGGCGTGGTGGTGCAGTTGGGCGTGGTGGTGCAGGTGGGCATGGTGGTGTAATTTGGCGTGGTGGTGCAAGTGGGCGTGGTGGTGCAGGTGGGCGTGGTGGTGCATTGTTACATTATAGTGCATGTGAGTGTGGTAGTGCAGGTGGGTGTGGTGGTGTAGGTGGGTGTGGTAGTGCAGGTGGGTGTGGTAGTGCAGGCATGCGTGGTAGTGCAAGTGGGCGTGGTATTGCAGGTGGGCGTGGTATTGCAGCTGGACGTTGTGGTGCAGGTGGGCGTTGTAGTGCAGGTGAGTATGGTAGTGCAGGTGGACGTATTAGTGGAGATGGGCGTGGTAGTGCAGGTGCACGTGGTGGGGCAGGTGGGCGTGGTAATGCAGGTGGGTATGGTGGTGCAGGTGCCTGTGGTGGTGCAGGTATGCGTTGTGGTGCAGGTGGGTGTGGGTAGTGCAGGTGGGCGTAATAGTGCAGGTGGACGTGGTGGTGCAGGTGGGCGTGGTGGTGCAGGAAGGCGTGGTTGTGCAGGTGGGTGTGGTAGTGCAGGTGGGTGTGGTGGTGCAGGTGGGTGTGGTAGTGCAGGTGGGTGTATTGGTGCAGGTGGGCGTGGTGGTGCAGGTTGGCATGGTGGTTCAAGAGGGCGTGGTGGTGCAGGTGGGCGTGGTGGTGCATGTGGGCATAGTGTTGCAGGTGGGTGTGGTAGTGCAGGTGGGCGTGGTGGTGCAGGTGGGCGTGGTGGTGCAGGTGGGTGTGGTGGTGCAGGTGGGCATAGTGTTGCAGGTGGGTGTGGTAGTGCAGGTGGGCGTAGTGGTGCAGGTGGGAGTGGTAGTGCAGGTGGGTGTGGTGGCGCAGGTGGGTCTGGTGGTGCAGGTGGGTGTGGTGATGCAGGTGCGTGTGGTGGTGCAAGTGAGTGTGGTGGTGCAGGTGGGCGTGGTAGTGCAGGTGGGTGTGGTGGTGCAGGTGAGCTTGGTAGTGCAGGTGGGGGTGGTGGTGCAGGTGGGTCTGGTGGTGCAGGTGGGTGTGGTGATGCAGGTGCGTGTGGTGGTGCAAGTGAGTGTGGTGGTGCAGGTGGGCGTGGTAGTGCAGGTGGGTGTGGTGGTGCAGGTGAGCGTGGTAGTGCAGGTGGGTGTGGTGGTGCAGGTGCGTGTGGTGGTGCAAGTGAGTGTGGTGGTGCAGGTGGGCGTGGTAGTGAAAGTGGGTGTGGTGGTGCAGGTGAGCTTGGTAGTGCAGGTGGGTGTGGTGGTGCAGGTGGGTGTAGTGGTGCAGGTTTGTGTGGTGGCGCAGATGGGTGTGGTGGTGAAGGTGGGTGTGGTGGTGCAGGTGGGCGTGTTAGTGCAGGTGGGCGTGGTGGTGCAGGTGCGCTTGGTAGAGCGAGAGGGCGTGGTGGTGCAGGTGGGTGTGGTGGTGCAGGTGGGTGTGGTGGTGCAGGAGGGCGTGGTGGTGTAGGTGGGTGTGGTGGTGCAGGTGGGTGTGGTGGTGCAGGTGGGTGTGGTGGTGTAGGTGGGTGTGGTGTTGCCGGTGGGTGTGGCGGTGCAGGTGGGCGTGGTGGTGCAGGTGGGCGTGGGGGTGCTGGTGGGTGAGGTGGTGCTGGTTTGCCTGGTGGTGCAGGTGGGCCAGGTGGTGCAGGTGTGTGTGGTGGTTTTGGTGGGCGTGGTGGTGCAGGTGGGTGTGGTGGTGCAGGTGGGCGTTGTGGTTCGGATGGGCATTGTGTTGCAGGTGGGTGTGACAGTGCAGGTAGGTGTGGTGGTGCAGGTGGGTCTGGTGGTGCAGGTGGGTGTGGTGGTGCAGGTGAGCGTGGTAGTGCAGATGGGTGTGTTGGTGCAGGTGGGTGTGGAGGTGCAGGTGGGTGTGATGGTGCAGATGGGTGTGGTGGTGCAGGTGTGTGTGGTGGTGCAGGTGGGCGTGTTAGTGCAGGTTGGCTTGGTGGTGCAGGTGGGTGTGGTAGTGCATGGCGGCGTGGTGGTGCAGGTGGGTGTGGTGTTGCAGGTGGGTGTGGTGGTGCAGGTGGGTGAGGTGGTGCAGGTGTGTGTGGTGGTTTTGGTGGGCGTGGTGGTGCAGGTGGGCTTGGTGGTGCAGGTGGGCGTGGAGTGCTGGTGGGTGTGGTGGTGCTGGTGGGCCTGGTGGTGCAGGTGGGCTTGGTGGTGCATGTGGGTGTGGTGGTGCAGGTGGGCGTTGTGGTTCAGGTGGGCGTTGTGTTGCAGGTGGGTGTGGTGGTGCAGGTGGGTGTGGTGTTGCAGGTGGCCGTGGTGGTGCAGGTTGGTCTGGTGGTGCAGGTGGATGTGGTGGTGCAGGTGAGCGTGGTAGTGCAGATGGATGTGGTGGTACAGGTGGGTGTGGTGGTTCAGGTGGGCGTGGTGGTGCAGGTGGGCGTGGGGGTGCAGGTGAGTGTGGTGGTGCAGGTGGCCGAGGTGGTGCAGTTGGGCGTGGTGGTGCAGGTGGGTGTGGTGGTGCAGGTGGGTGTGGTAGTGAAGGTGGGTGTGGTGGTGCAGGTGTGCATGGTGGTGTAGTTTGGCATGGTCGTGCAGGTGGGCGTAGTGGTGCAGGTGGGCGTGGTAGTGCAGGTGGGTGTGGTGGCACAGGTGGGTCTTGTGGTGCAGGTGGGTGTGGTGGTGCAAGTGGGTGTGGTGATGCAGGTGAGCGTAGTAGTGCAGGTGGTTGTGGTGGTGCAGGTGGGTTTGGTGGTGCAGTTAAGCAAGATAGTGCAGGTGGGCCTGGTGGTGCACGTGGGCGTAGTGTTGCAGGTGAGCGGGGTAGTGCAGATGGGTGTGGTGGTGCAGGTGAGCGTGGTGGTGCAGGTGAGCGTGGTGGTGCAGGTGGGTGTGGTGGTGCAGGTTTGTGTGGTGGTGCAGGTGAGCGTGGTAGTGCAGATGGGTTTGTTGGTGCAGGTGGGTGTGGAGGTGCTGGTGGGTGTGATGGTGCAGATGGGTGTGGTGGTGTAGGTGTGTGTGGTGGTGCAGGTGGGCGTGTTAGTGCAGGTGGGTGTGGTGGTGCAGGTGCGCGTGGTAGTGCATGGCGGCGTGGTGGTGCAGGTGGGTGTGGTGTTGCAGGTCGGGTGTGGTAGTGCAGGTGGGTATGGTGGTGTAGGTGGGTGTGGTGGTGTCGGTGGGTGTGGCGGTGCAGGTGGGCGTGGTGGTGCAGGTGGGTGTGGTGGTTTTGGTGGGCGTAATGGTGCATGTGGGTGTGGTGGTGCAGGTGGGCGTTGTGGTTTAGGTTGGCGTTGTGTTGCAGGCGGGTGTGGTGGATGCAGGTGGGTGTGGTTTTGCAGGTGGGAGTGGTGGTGCAGGTGGGTCTGGTGTTGCAGGTGGGTGTGGTGGTGCAGGTGAGCGTGGTAGTGCAGATGGGTGTGGTGGTGCAGGTGGGTGTGGTGGTGCAGGTGGGTGTGGTGGTGCAGATGGGTGTGGTGATGCAGGTGGGTGTAATGGTGCAGGTGGGCGTGGTGGTGCAGGTGGGCGTGGTGGTGCAGGTGGGCATGGTGGTGCTGCTGGGTGTGTTGGTGCATGTGGGCCTGGTGGTGCAGGTGGGAGTGGGGGTGCAGGTGGGTGTGATGGTGCAGGTGGGCGTGGTGGTTCAGGTGGGTGTGGTGGTGCAGGTGGCCGTGGTGGTGCAGTTGGGCGTGGTGGTGCAGGTGGGCATGGTGGTGTAGGTTGGCGTGGTGGTGCAAGTGGGCGTGGTGGTGCAGGTGGGCGTGGTGGTGCATTGTTACATTATAGTGCATGTGAGTGTGGTAGTGCAGGTGGGTGTGGTGGTGTAGGTGGGTGTGGTAGTGCAGGTGGGTGTGGTAGTGCAGGCATGCGTGGTAGTGCAAGTGGGCGTGGTATTGCAGGTGGGCGTGGTATTGCAGCTGGACGTTGTGGTGCAGGTGGGCGTTGTAGTGCAGGTGGGTGTGGTAGTGCAGGTGGACGTATTAGTGGAGATGGGCGTGGTAGTGCAGGTGCACGTGGTGGGGCAGGTGGGCGTGGTAATGCAGGTGGGTATGGTGGTGCAGGTGCCTGTGGTGGTGCAGGTATGCGTTGTGGTGCAGGTGGGTGTGGGTAGTGCAGGTGGGCGTAATAGTGCAGGTGGACGTGGTGGTGCAGGTGGGCGTGGTGGTGCAGGAAGGCGTGGTTGTGCAGGTGGGTGTGGTAGTGCAGGTGGGTGTGGTGGTGTAGGTGGGTGTGGTAATGCAGGTGGGTGTATTGGTGCAGGTGGGCGTGGTGGTGCAGGTTGGCATGGTGGTTCAAGAGGGCGTGGTGGTGCAGGTGGGCGTGGTGGTGCATGTGGGCATAGTGTTGCAGGTGGGTGTGGTGGTGCAGGTGGGCGTGGTGGTGCAGGTGGGCGTGGTGGTGCAGGTGGGTGTGGTGGTGCAGGTGGGCATAGTGTTGCAGGTGGGTGTGGTAGTGCAGGTGGGCGTAGTGGTGCAGGTGGGAGTGGTAGTGCAGGTGGGTGTGGTGGCGCAGGTGGGTCTGGTGGTGCAGGTGGGTGTGGTGATGCAGGTGCGTGTGGTGGTGCAAGTGAGTGTGGTGGTGCAGGTGGGCGTGGTAGTGCAGGTGGGTGTGGTGGTGCAGGTGAGCTTGGTAGTGCAGGTGGGGGTGGTGGTGCAGGTGGGTCTGGTGGTGCAGGTGGGTGTGGTGATGCAGGTGCGTGTGGTGGTGCAAGTGAGTGTGGTGGTGCAGGTGGGCGTGGTAGTGCAGGTGGGTGTGGTGGTGCAGGTGAGCGTGGTAGTGCAGGTGGGTGTGGTGGTGCAGGTGCGTGTGGTGGTGCAAGTGAGTGTGGTGGTGCAGGTGGGCGTGGTAGTGAAAGTGGGTGTGGTGGTGCAGGTGAGCTTGGTAGTGCAGGTGGGTGTGGTGGTGCAGGTGGGTGTGGTGGTGCAGGTTTGTGTGGTGGCGCAGATGGGTGTGGTGGTGAAGGTGGGTGTGGTGGTGCAGGTGGGCGTGTTAGTGCAGGTGGGCGTGGTGGTGCAGGTGCGCTTGGTAGAGCGAGAGGGCGTGGTGGTGCAGGTGGGTGTGGTGGTGCAGGTGGGTGTGGTGGTGCAGGAGGGCGTGGTGGTGTAGGTGGGTGTGGTGGTGCAGGTGGGTGTGGTGGTGCAGGTGGGTGTGGTGGTGTAGGTGGGTGTGGTGTTGCCGGTGGGTGTGGCGGTGCAGGTGGGCGTGGTGGTGCAGGTGGGCGTGGGGGTGCTGGTGGGTGAGGTGGTGCTGGTTTGCCTGGTGGTGCAGGTGGGCCAGGTGGTGCAGGTGTGTGTGGTGGTTTTGGTGGGCGTGGTGGTGCAGGTGGGTGTGGTGGTGCAGGTGGGCGTTGTGGTTCGGATGGGCATTGTGTTGCAGGTGGGTGTGACAGTGCAGGTAGGTGTGGTGGTGCAGGTGGGTCTGGTGGTGCAGGTGGGTGTGGTGGTGCAGGTGAGCGTGGTAGTGCAGATGGGTGTGTTGGTGCAGGTGGGTGTGGAGGTGCAGGTGGGTGTGATGGTGCAGATGGGTGTGGTGGTGCAGGTGTGTGTGGTGGTGCAGGTGGGCGTGTTAGTGCAGGTTGGCTTGGTGGTGCAGGTGGGTGTGGTAGTGCATGGCGGCGTGGTGGTGCAGGTGGGTGTGGTGTTGCAGGTGGGTGTGGTGGTGCAGGTGGGTGAGGTGGTGCAGGTGTGTGTGGTGGTTTTGGTGGGCGTGGTGGTGCAGGTGGGCTTGGTGGTGCAGGTGGGCGTGGAGTGCTGGTGGGTGTGGTGGTGCTGGTGGGCCTGGTGGTGCAGGTGGGCTTGGTGGTGCATGTGGGTGTGGTGGTGCAGGTGGGCGTTGTGGTTCAGGTGGGCGTTGTGTTGCAGGTGGGTGTGGTGGTGCAGGTGGGTGTGGTGTTGCAGGTGGCCGTGGTGGTGCAGGTTGGTCTGGTGGTGCAGGTGGATGTGGTGGTGCAGGTGAGCGTGGTAGTGCAGATGGATGTGGTGGTACAGGTGGGTGTGGTGGTTCAGGTGGGCGTGGTGGTGCAGGTGGGCGTGGGGGTGCAGGTGAGTGTGGTGGTGCAGGTGGCCGAGGTGGTGCAGTTGGGCGTGGTGGTGCAGGTGGGTGTGGTGGTGCAGGTGGGTGTGGTAGTGAAGGTGGGTGTGGTGGTGCAGGTGTGCATGGTGGTGTAGTTTGGCATGGTCGTGCAGGTGGGCGTAGTGGTGCAGGTGGGCGTGGTAGTGCAGGTGGGTGTGGTGGCACAGGTGGGTCTTGTGGTGCAGGTGGGTGTGGTGGTGCAAGTGGGTGTGGTGATGCAGGTGAGCGTAGTAGTGCAGGTGGTTGTGGTGGTGCAGGTGGGTTTGGTGGTGCAGTTAAGCAAGATAGTGCAGGTGGGCCTGGTGGTGCACGTGGGCGTAGTGTTGCAGGTGAGCGGGGTAGTGCAGATGGGTGTGGTGGTGCAGGTGAGCGTGGTGGTGCAGGTGAGCGTGGTGGTGCAGGTGGGTGTGGTGGTGCAGGTTTGTGTGGTGGTGCAGGTGAGCGTGGTAGTGCAGATGGGTTTGTTGGTGCAGGTGGGTGTGGAGGTGCTGGTGGGTGTGATGGTGCAGATGGGTGTGGTGGTGTAGGTGTGTGTGGTGGTGCAGGTGGGCGTGTTAGTGCAGGTGGGTGTGGTGGTGCAGGTGCGCGTGGTAGTGCATGGCGGCGTGGTGGTGCAGGTGGGTGTGGTGTTGCAGGTCGGGTGTGGTAGTGCAGGTGGGTATGGTGGTGTAGGTGGGTGTGGTGGTGTCGGTGGGTGTGGCGGTGCAGGTGGGCGTGGTGGTGCAGGTGGGTGTGGTGGTTTTGGTGGGCGTAATGGTGCATGTGGGTGTGGTGGTGCAGGTGGGCGTTGTGGTTTAGGTTGGCGTTGTGTTGCAGGTGGGTGTGGTGGATGCAGGTGGGTGTGGTTTTGCAGGTGGGCGTGGTGGTGCAGGTGGGTCTGGTGGTGCAAGTGGGTGTGGTGGTGCAGGTGAGCGTGGTAGTGCAGATGGGTGTGGTGGTGCAGGTGGGTGTGGTGGTGCAGGTGGGTGTGGTGGTGCAGATGGGTGTGGTGATGCAGGTGGGTGTAATGGTGCAGGTGGGCGTGGTGGTGCAGGTGGGCGTGGTGGTGCAGGTGGGCATGGTGGTGCTGCTGGGTGTGTTGGTGCATGTGGGCCTGGTGGTGCAGGTGGGAGTGGGGGTGCAGGTGGGTGTGATGGTGCAGGTGGACGTGGTGGTTCAGGTGGGTGTGGTGGTGCAGGTGGCCGTGGTGGTGCAGTTGGGTGTGGTGGTGCAGGTGGGTGTGGTGGTGCAGGTGGACGTGGTGGTTCAGGTGGGCGTGGTGGTGCAGGTGGGCGTGGGGGTGCAGTTGGGCGTGGTGGTGCAGGTGGGTGTGGTGGTGCAGGTGGGTGTGGTGTTGCAGGTGGGCATGGTGGCTCAGGTGGGCGTTTTGGTGCAGGTGGGTGTGGTGGTGCAGGTGGGTGTAGTGGTGCAGGTGGGCGTGGTGGTTCAGGTGGGCGTGGTGGTGCAGGTGGGCGTGGTGGTGCAGGTAGGCGTGGTGGTGCAGGTGAGTGTGGTGGTGCAGGTGGGCGTGGTGGTGTAGGTTAGTGTGGTGGTGCAGGTGGGCGTGGTCGTGCTGTTGGGCGTGGTGGTGCAGGTGGGTGTGGTGGTGCAGGTGGGTGTGGTGTTGCAAGTGGGCGTGGTGGCTCAGGTGTGCGTGAGTAGTAGGGTGTAAGCGCCACAGGTAACTTTTTTTTTTGGGCAGAGGACCCCTGTGGGGTGTAAGCGCCACAGGTACCTTTTTTTTGGGGGGGAGAGGACCCCTGTGGACTGTAAGCGCCACAGGTACCTTTTTTTTTTTGGCCAGAGGACCCCTGTGGACTGTAAGCGCCACAGGTACCTTTTTTGTTTTTCTGGGAAATTCGTGTCTGGGAGCCAGGGTTTTCAGGTAAATTTTGTCAGTCACAGATTTTAGAAGTAAGGATTTCTTATGATGAAAATAATTTCCGAGACTTAGAAGTTTGTTAAGGTCTTATGGGAGAAATTCAAATATCATATGTAGCGCTTTAGGGTTTTCAGGAGAACTCTACGGACATATAAATTTTGTCAGTCACAGATTTTTAGAAGTTGTTAAAGTTCTTATAATTAAAAATCATGTCATACGAGTATGGACTGTTTTGTGTGCGTATCCATGTGTACTATTGTCAAGACGGACAGACACGTGAAGCTATGTGTGTTTATGTGTACCTGTAATTGAACCACACCCCCCTCCCTCCCCCCTTACCTCGCAATCTGTCGCCTCACCTGTGTTTACTTTAGACGTCAGCCAGACACGGCCTTCAGGTCACCTCGGTAATCGTATCTTATCTTCTCCATAGTAATATCTGGACCGTCCCTCTCTCTCTCTCTCTCTCCTCCTATTTCCTTACAGCTATTTTCCAACATCGTATGTTTGCACCTTTTCATTAAGCAAGTCAGTTTTACACAAATAAATCGTGTTAGTAAGCATGTTCTAGCTCACGTTCCCCCGCCTTAGTCCCCTGTCGTATAATGAATACTATCATTCCAATCCCTCTAAAATTTAAAAATAATCATATTTCAAACGTATTTCAATACAGTAATTTAGTTACCGAGCTCCAGCGCTTGTCCTCCGCCTTAGCTCTCTCTCGTATCTTCGTTAATACCTATTCAAATTCCCCGAAATTTCTACCCGCTGTATTTCAGACATAGTTTAGTAAATTCAAACAATTATCAAACTCTGGCTCTTGTCCCCAGCTTAGTTCATTTATACAAGATCGTTAATACCTATTCAAATTCCCCGAAATTTCTACCCGCTGTATTTCAGACATAGTTTAGTAAATGCAAACAATTATCGAGCTCCCGCTCTCGTCCCCCACCTTAGTTCATTTGTACAAGATCGTTAGTAACAGATCAATTCCCCTGAAATTTTTTACCCTCTGTATTTTCAGGCTCCGTAAATAAGATCAAAACAGTTATCGAGCTCCAGCTCTCATCCCCCGCCTTAGTTCTCTCTCGTATATTTGTAAATAACCCATCAATTTCCCGAAATTTAAAAGCAGACATACTTCAAAGTTAGTAAATAAGATCAAGTCAGTTATCGAGCTCCAGCTCTCGTCCCCACCTTAGTTCTCTTTCGTATCTTTGTAAATAACCCATCAATTTCCCTGAAATTTTTACCCTCTGTATTTCAGACATAGTAAATATGAAGTAAACAATTATAAACTCTAGCTCTTGTCCTCTGTCCAAGTTCACTCCTGTAAATTCATTACTATCAGTCCAAATCCCCCTGAGATTTAACCCTTAAACTGCGCATGGCGTATATATACGCCCTGAGTAACATGTCCCATGGTGCGCATGGCGTATATATACGCCATAGGGTGCCAGGCCTGATTCAAATGGCCCGCGGCTACACGGGGTTCACAGTAGCTTCCTCAGGGCTCTTGTAAACAGATGCCATTTTAAAAAAAAATCGTGGGCAATATTCTCAGGTGTGAGAGGCACAGTACTGTTGGAGCAACCAAGGCCGGCGCACGCAGCATGAGCGAACAGCATTGATGTTCAGCTTGTGCCCACAGCATCGCCGAAAAATGTCAAAATAAATATATAATTGTTATTATTTAGCGATGACAATATTACAGATGACCAATGACTGTGATATAAATAACCAGGGTTGTGATAATAGCAGGATTGTTGTAATAATTAGCGCTGTGTGAGGAGTGATGCTGAGAGACGGAGGGAGACAGCATCGTTTACTGACTGTGTGGCCACCTGTTATTGTTTGCGTTCACCATACTAGGTCAGTGGTTCTCTATGGTGAACACAAATGTAGATACTTATATATAATGTGTGTATTAGTGTAATAACAGCAAAAGGATTATGTTGGGAGGAGCCATATGGGTGACGGAGGTGACGTCGTCTGCACGATTTCTCTAGCTGTTTAGAGGGTGGCCACTATGCTCTTTGGGCGCTCTACAAGCTTAGGTGTACAGTTACGGTGCATAAAACATGTAGATATTTATATATAACGTCTGTATATAGTGTAATAACACCACAACTGGTATTGTTGGGGGAGAAAGTTTAGTGCGTGTGACCTTGAAAGAGTGAGGGAGCCGCCAGCCGCCATCTGTGTATAGCGACGACTCTTAGTGCCTGAACTAACTATATCAGCTTAGCTGTACAGTTGTGGTGAACAAAATATACTCATACTTATATATAACGTCTGTATATAGTGTAATAACACCACAACTGGTATTGTTGGGGGAGAAAGTTTAGTGCGTGTGTTGAGGGAGTGGCAGTGAGTGGCTGGCTGGTGTGTGGCGGTAACTCCTCGTTGCTTTTCGACTCTCAATACCAACTTAGTGGTTCGTTATGGTGACCAAAACATGCCAATACTTATATATAACCTGTGTATAGAGTGTAATAGCAGCAAAACTATTTGTTTATTGTTTTATAAACATAATAATTGAATCACTAATACGCACATCATACTTTTGAGTATAGCGATTATTAACCACTTTTATTATATAAATATATTACAATACACACTATTGAATAATATTACTGCAAAAAAACTAAGAAAAAATCAATCGGAGACATTGAAACAATTAGGTAATAATATCTTTGTGGCAACTCCCATCTGTCAACGCGGGTGACGCTGACCGGGTCTGACGACCGCTCTGTCAACGCCCACTTTTTGCCAGACTTCCTCGGTCAATTGCGCCCAAAATATGTCACCTACGATTTTTTTTTTATTTTTTCCGTGCTCAGGGGACACAAATTAACATGTTTAGAAGACGAAAAAATTTTTTTGAATTTTTTTTTTTTCTTGCGCACAGGGGTGTAAATGTCCATATGACCCCTGAGCAGTGTAAGGGTTAAACACCCAACTACATTTTCAGACATAGTAAATAAAAACCAGTTCAGTTATCAAGTTTCAACTCTTGTCCCCCAGCTTAGTTCATTTTGTACAAGTTCTTTATTTTCAACTAAATCACCCTGAGATTTAAGATCACCTTATTTCTAACGTAGTAAAATTAATCAGGGCATTAACCAAGCTCCATTTCCTCTGTCTTAGATCATCGAACATAAATATATCCGATCAAGTCCCTCTCCAGCCTATCTCTTTATCAGAGTAATTACCTTACCCTTCTCATCCCCAACGTATCCAAACCTTCAATAATCATACCGTATTTGCATATTTTCTCTATATTCACTGTGTTCTTCGTATTCTCATCCGTGTTTACTCCATGTTCTTCAAATGTTCACAGTCCCATTCAGTTCATATTTTCACAAGTATCTCCATTTTCTATGTTTTCATGTTCATCACATGTTCTCTTTACAACTTTTATACTCAATATTCATGCTAACTTCCATATTTTGTGTTCTTTGTCAATATTCATGTTCCTCTACAAGTTCATGTTCCTCACAAGATCACTTCGTTTTTCACCTTCACTTACATGTTTTCTACATTCTTTGTCATATTCTCCATGTTCTTCACAAGTCCATTGTTCATTCTTTGTATTCCCTATTCTCCTTATCATGTTTTCATGTTTTCTGTAAGTTCATATTCCCAGCATGTTCACTGTATTCATCAACTTTTCTTACATATGTTCTTTGCCATGTTCGCCATATGTTCTCTGGGTTTTTCCCCTTACATGTTATTTAACGTTCCTTAACTAAAAAAATCTTTCGCCAATCAACTAAAACATAGTCACTTTCGTCATTTCTCAACTAAACTTATTATCCAGTCAACTAAAAATAGTCAGAAATAGCCTCGTTCAACACTGTTCTTAACTAAAACAACCTTTCTCTTAGCTAAAAATTGTCAAAGGAAACTTCTTTCAGCACTTTCTTAACATCCGCTATGTTTCATCAAGTAAGAAAAAATTGTCAAAGGAAACTTTCCAAAACTGTTCATAACTAAACTTATTCCCTAGTCATCAGAAAATAACCGTGTTCTTCATGTTTCATTGTCATTTCATAACTAAAATTATCCATCAATCAACAGAAAAAGTCATATTCATCATCATTGTTCCTATCTAAAATTATGTTTTGTAAAGTAAGAAAAAATAACCAAAGATATCTTTCATCGCTGTTCTTAACTGACATTATACTTTGGGGAGCACAAAAATAGTCTCCCTCGTCATGTTTTGTCTTTTTCCTTAACTAAAGTATTCATCAGTCAACTAAAAAATAGTTACTTCATCATGTTTCCTTGTCATTTCTTAACTGAAATATCACTTCTCTCATCTGAAAATAGTCATGTGTAACCTCTTTCCAACACTGTTCTTAACTAAAATACCCTTTCTCTTAGCAAAAATTGTCAAGGGAAACGTTTCCAATACTGTTCATAACTAACTTTATCCATTGTCATTCAACTAAAAATGGTCTTGTTCATCATTTCGTAACAGCCATTATGTTTTCGTCAAGTAAGAAAATATAGTCAAAGATATCTATCATCGTCGTTCTTAACTGACATTTATACTTTGTGGAGCACTAAAATAGTCACTGTCGTCATATTTTGTCTTGTCTTTCCTCAACTAAAATAGTCAAATGTAGCTTTTCAGCACTTTCGTAAAATTTATCTGTCGTTAAGTAAGAAAAAAATAGTCAAAGGTGCTCTCCGTGACACCAAAGTTACTCTTCGAGACATCAAGGACCTACTCAAAGACATCAAAGTTGCACTCAAAGACATCCTTTGAGACATCAAAGACATCCTTTAAGACATCAAAGACACCTCTCGAGGCATCAAAGACACTCTCAAACACACCAAAAGACACTCTTCGTTCATCAAACTTATTCTCAGAGATATCTAAAGTTATTCTCAGAACAATCTAAAGTTATTCCAAGACAACAAAAGTTATTCTCAGAGCTACCCGAAGCTATTCTCAGAGGCATCAAAGCTATTCTCAGAGTTAACAAAGTTGTTCCAGAAAGACGTTAAAAATTAATCTCAATCATCAAACTTGTTCTCAAAGTCATCAAAGTTAATCTTAGAGTTATCAAAGGTAATCTATAACTCACTTTTGTTCATCAAAGCTGATCTCAGAGTTAACAAAGGTAATCTCTAACTCACTCTCGTTCATCAAAGTTGTTTCAAAGACATCAAAGTTAATCTCTAAGACATCAAAGTTATTCTAAGAGCTATCAAAAGTTATTCTCAGTCATGATATGTTATTCTCTAAGTAACCTTCCGTTCATCAAAGACATTCTCTAAGTCCTCAAAGACATTCTCTAAGTCCTCAAAGTTATTCTCTAAGTCCTCAAAGTTATTCTCTAAAACAACAAAGTCATTCTCAGAGTCATCAAAAGTTATTCTCAGAGTCACCTTCGTTATTCAAAGAAGCCTACTGAGACATCCTCGTTCAACAAAACTGTCCTCAGAGCCATCAAAAAGGTTAAATACAGTCATCAAAGTTGTTCTCTAAGACATCTTTGTTCATCAAAGTTGTTCTCTAAGACATCAATGTTGTTATCTACGACATCAAAGATGTTCTGTAAATCATAAATGTTTATCTTAACTCACCTTCGTTCATTAGAGAAACTTTCCAATCCATATTCGTTGACCCGAGTTATTCTCAGAGTCATCAAAGCGATCTCTAATTCATCTTCGTTCTCCAAAAAGTTGTTCTCTAAGACACCTTCATTCATCAAAGAAACTCTCCTTCTTCCATCATGTTATTCTTTAAGACATCTTCAGTCATAAAATTTTCTCTAACAAAATGTAACTAGTTCAGCTTTTCATACCAAACCTGCACTTGTTAAAATATATTTCCTTAGTCGCTTTACCCTAAAACTGTTCTCTGAACTACACTGTTCAAACCTACGTAACCTATCCTCTCCACCCAATGTTACTTAGTTAACTTAACCTGCATAACCTAACTTTACCTATCTTACCTTACCTTACCTATCTTACCTAACCTAACCTAACTTTACCTATCTTACCTTACCTATCTTACCTAACCTAACCTAACTTATCCTGCTTAACCTAACTTACCTATCTTACCTAACTTTACCTATCTTACCTAACTTAACCTGCATAACCTAACTTTACCTATCCTAACATAACTTACCTTACCTTACCTATCTTACCTAACTTTACCTATCTTACCTAACTTAACCTGCATAACCTAACTTTACCTATCCTAACATAACTTACCTTACCTTACCTATCTTACCTAACTTTACCTATCTTACCTAACTTACCTACATTACCTAACTTAACCTGCTTAACCTAACTTACCTAACCTTACCTAACTTAACCTGCATAACCTTACCTTACCTATCTTACCTAACTTACCTACATTACCTAACTTAACTTAACCTGCTTAACCTAACTTATCCTGCATAACCTAACTTACCTACATTTACCTAACTTAACCTGCCTAACCTAACTTTACCTACCCTAACTTAACCTGCATAACCTAACCTGCTTAACTTAACTTACCTTACATTACCTATCTTACTTAACTTAACCTGCTCAACCTAACTTTACCTATCCTACCTTACCTTACCAATCTTACCTAACTTTACCTATCTTACCTAACTTACATAACCTAACCTAACTTATCATGCTTAACTTAACTTACCTAACGTACCTAACTTATCCTGTATAACCTAACCTGCTTAACCTAACTTACCTTACCTTACCTAACTTTACCTATCTTACCTAACTTAACATGCATAACCTAACTCTACCTATCCTAACATAACTTACCTTACCTTACCTAACTTTACCTATCCTAACATAACTTACCATACGTTACCTATCATACCTAACTTACCTAACCTTACCAAACTTATCTTGCTTAACCTAACTTACCTACATTACCTAACTTAACCTGCTTAACCTAACTTACATAACTTAACCTGCTTAACCTAACTTATTTAACTTAAATTACCTATCCTAACGTAACATAACTTGCTTTACCTAACTTAATCTTACATTCCCAAACTGATGTATCCTAACGTATCTAGTCAAACCAGACATGATCTAACTTACATAAGTATTCCTGCTTGTCTTTTGTGTTTCGTCAATCATTGTCTCATATTCATTTACTCATTTCATTACTTAATTTCTCAAATGGTCACTTTTGCATTTCAAGTGCTATTTGTTAGAGATTGGATATTTAAGCATTTCAAAGAATTTTTGTCATATATGGGCATTTACTCATTTCAAGGGATAATTTCTCAAATGGACGTTTTTGCATTTCAAGTGTTATTTGTTTAAGATTGGGTGATTAACCATTTCAAAGGATTTTTGTTATATATGGGAATTTACTCGTTTCAAGGGCTAATTTCTCAAATGGTCATTTTTGCAGATCAAGGGTTATTTGTTAAAGTTCATCAAGTTGCTCATAAGTTGTATTTATTATGTTTGTTATCATTTATTCTTATTCCCCAACCCCTTAACCTAACCTCTTGTAATCTTAGTGTATTTGGTAGGTTCTATCATATGTTCTTATTCCCCAACCCTTTAACCTAACCTTTCAGATGTAGTTTATTTGGTAGGTTCTATCATGTTCTTATTCCCCAACCCTTTAACCTAACCTTTCAGATGTAGTTTATTGTGTTTTGACGTATTTGTTGAATATATTATCCTTTTCCTAACCTTTCAGAGGTAGTTTTGTTTCTCCTTTTTGTATATTTATACCCAAACCCACCATCCCACTTAACCTTCTTTCCTTCTTTTACTTTGATTTCACATATAAGTTCATTCTTTATCTTAGTAATAATAAAATTACAATAGTAAAGAATCAGATCTACTAAGACTTGAAATTGAGAAAAACAAGAGAGCAAGTGAGTGAGAGCATGAAAAGAGGAGAAAAGAGTAAGAGAGGGGGGGAGGAAGAGCATGGGAGCACTAAGACTTGAATTTGAGAAAAAGAAAAACTAAGTGAATGAGAGTGAGGGTGTGAGAATGGGGGCATTAAGACTTGAATTTGAGAAAGAAGAGAGCATTTGAGCAAATGAGGGAGAGAGAGGGGGAGGAAGAGAGAGAATAAGGGAGAGAGATAGAAAAGGAGGGTTAGAAGGAGTAGGAGAATCAAAGTAAAAGAACGAAAGAAGGTTAAGTGGGATGGTGGGTTTGGGTAAAAATATACAAAAAGGAGAAACAAAACTACCTCTGAAAGGTTAGGAAAAGGATAATATATTCAACAAATACGTCAAAACACAATAAACTACATCTGAAAGGTTAGGTTAAAGGGTTGGGGAATAAGAACATATGATAGAACCTACCAAATAAACTACATCTGAAAGGTTAGGTTAAAGGGTTGGGGAATAAGAACATATGATAGAACCTACCAAATAAACTACATCTGAAAGGTTAGGTTAAAGGGTTGGGGAATAAGAACATATGATAGAACCTACCAAATACACTACGATTACAAGAGGTTAGGTTAAGGGGTTGGGGAATAAGAATAAATGATAACAAACATAATAAATACAACTTATGAGCAACTTGATGAACTTTAACAAATAACCCTTGATCTGCAAAAATGACCATTTGAGAAATTAGCCCTTGAAACGAGTAAGTTCCCATATATAACAAAAATCCTTTGAAATGGTTAAACACCAAATCTTAAACAAATAACACTTGAAATGCAAAAACGTCCATTTGAGAAATTAACCCTTGAAATGAGTAAATGCCCATATATAACAAAAATTCTTTGAAATGCTTAAATATCCAATCTCTAACAAATAGCACTTGAAATGCATAAGTGACCATTTGAGAAATTAACTAATGAAATGAGTAAATGCCCATATATAACAAAAATTCTTTGAAATGCTTAAATATCCAATCTCTAACAAATAGCACTTGAAATGCATAAGTGACCATTTGAGAAATTAACTAATGAAATGAGTAAATGAATATGAGACAATGATTGACGAAACACAAAAGACAAGAAGGAATACTTGTGTAAGTTAGATCATGTCTGGTTGGACTAGATAAGTTAGGATACATCAGTTTGGGAATGTAAGATTAAGTTAGGTAAAGCAAGTTAGGTTACGTTAGGATAGGTAAGATAAGTTAAATAAGTTAGGTTAAGCAGTTTAAGTTAGGTAAGGTAAGGTAAGTTAGGTTAAATTAAGTAAGTTAGGTAAGGTAAGGTAAGTTAAGTTAAGCAGGTTAGGTTATGCAGGTTAAGTTAGGGTAGGTAAAGTTAGGTTAGGCAGGTTAAGTTAGGTAAATGTAGGTAAGTTAGGTTATGCAGGATAAGTTAGGTTAAGCAGGTTAAGTTAAGTTAGGTAATGTAGGTAAGTTAGGTAAGATAGGTAAGGTAAGGTTATGCAGGTTAAGTTAGGTAAGGTTAGGTAAGTTAGGTTAAGCAGGTTAAGTTAGGTAATGTAGGTAAGTTAGGTAAGATAGGTAAAGTTAGGTAAGATAGGTAAGGTAAGGTAAGTTATGTTAGGATAGGTAAAGTTAGGTTATGCAGGTTAAGTTAGGTAAGATAGGTAAAGTTAGGTAAGATAGGTAAGGTAAGGTAAGTTATGTTAGGATAGGTAAAGTTAGGTTATGCAGGTTAAGTTAGGTAAGATAGGTAAAGTTAGGTAAGATAGGTAAGTTAGGTTAAGCAGGATAAGTTAGGTTAGGTTAGGTAAGATAGGTAAGGTAAGATAGGTAAAGTTAGGTTAGGTTAGGTAAGATAGGTAAGGTAAGGTAAGATAGGTAAAGTTAGGTTATGCAGGTTAAGTTAACTAAGTAACATTGGGTGGAGAGGATAGGTTACGTAGGTTTGAACAGTGTAGTTCAGAGAACAGTTTTAGGGTAAAGCGACTAAGGAAATATATTTTAACAAGTGCAGGTTTGGTATGAAAAGCTGAACTAGTTACATTTTGTTAGAGAAAATTTTATGACTGAAGATGTCTTAAAGAATAACATGATGGAAGAAGGAGAGTTTCTTTGATGAATGAAGGTGTCTTAGAGAACAACTTTTTGGAGAACGAAGATGAATTAGAGATAGCTTTGATGACTCTGAGAATAACTCGGGTCAACGAATATGGATTGGAAAGTTTCTCTAATGAACGAAGGTGAGTTAAGATAAACATTTATGATTTACAGAACATCTTTGATGTCGTAGATAACAACATTGATGTCTTAGAGAACAACTTTGATGAACAAAGATGTCTTAAAGAACAACTTTGATGACTGTATTTAACCTTTTTGATGGCTCTGAGGACAGTTTTGTTGAACGAGGATGTCTCAGTAGGCTTCTTTGAATAACGAAGGTGACTCTGAGAATAACTTTTGATGACTCTGAGAATGACTTTGTTGTTTTAGAGAATAACTTTGAGGACTTAGAGAATAACTTTGAGGACTTAGAGAATGTCTTTGAGGACTTAGAGAATGTCTTTGATGAACGGAAGGTTACTTAGAGAATAACATATCATGACTGAGAATAACTTTTGATAGCTCTTAGAATAACTTTGATGTCTTAGAGATTAACTTTGATGTCTTTGAAACAACTTTGATGAACGAGAGTGAGTTAGAGATTACCTTTGTTAACTCTGAGATCAGCTTTGATGAACAAAAGTGAGTTATAGATTACCTTTGATAACTCTAAGATTAACTTTGATGACTTTGAGAACAAGTTTGATGATTGAGATTAATTTTTAACGTCTTTCTGGAACAACTTTGTTAACTCTGAGAATAGCTTTGATGCCTCTGAGAATAGCTTCGGGTAGCTCTGAGAATAACTTTTGTTGTCTTGGAATAACTTTAGATTGTTCTGAGAATAACTTTAGATATCTCTGAGAATAAGTTTGATGAACGAAGAGTGTCTTTTGGTGTGTTTGAGAGTGTCTTTGATGCCTCGAGAGGTGTCTTTGATGTCTTAAAGGATGTCTTTGATGTCTCAAAGGATGTCTTTGAGTGCAACTTTGATGTCTTTGAGTAGGTCCTTGATGTCTCGAAGAGTAACTTTGGTGTCACGGAGAGCACCTTTGACTATTTTTTTCTTACTTAACGACATATAAATTTTACGAAAGTGCTGAAAAGCTACATTTGACTATTTTAGTTGAGGAAAGACAAGACAAAATATGACGACAGTGACTATTTTAGTGCTCCACAAAGTATAAATGTCAGTTAAGAACGACGATGATAGATATCTTTGACTATATTTTCTTACTTGACGAAAACATAATGGCTGTTACGAAATGATGAACAAGACCATTTTTAGTTGAATGACAATGGATAAAGTTAGTTATGAACAGTATTGGAAACGTTTTCCTTGACAATTTTTGCTAAGAGAAAGGGTATTTTAGTTAAGAACAGTGTTGGAAAGAGGTTACACATGACTATTTTCAGATGAGAGAAGTGATATTTCAGTTAAGAAATGACAAGGAAACATGATGAAGTAACTATTTTTTAGTTGACTGATGAATACTTTAGTTAAGGAAAAAGACAAAACATGACGAGGGAGACTATTTTTGTGCTCCCCAAAGTATAATGTCAGTTAAGAACAGCGATGAAAGATATCTTTGGTTATTTTTTCTTACTTGACAAAACATAATTTTAGATAGGAACAATGATGATGAATATGACTTTTTCTGTTGATTGATGGATAATTTTAGTTATGAAATGACAATGAAACATGAAGAACACGGTTATTTTCTGATGACTAGGGAATAAGTTTAGTTATGAACAGTTTTGGAAAGTTTCCTTTGACAATTTTTTCTTACTTGATGAAACATAGCGGCTGTTAAGAAAGTGCTGAAAGAAGTTTCCTTTGACAATTTTTAGCTAAGAGAAAGGTTGTTTTAGTTAAGAACAGTGTTGAACGAGGCTATTTCTGACTATTTTTAGTTGACTGGATAATAAGTTTAGTTGAGAAATGACGAAAGTGACTATGTTTTAGTTGATTGGCGAAAGATTTTTTTAGTTAAGGAACGTTAAATAACATGTAAGGGGAAAAACCCAGAGAACATATGGGGAACATGGCAAAGAACATATGTAAGAAAAGTTGATGAATACAGTGAACATGCTGGGAATATGAACTTACAGAAAACATGAAAACATGATAAGGAGAATAGGGAATACAAAGAATGAACAATGGACTTGTGAAGAACATGGAGAATATGACAAAGAATGTAGAAAACATGTAAGTGAAGGTGAAAAACGAAGTGATCTTGTGAGGAACATGAACTTGTAGAGGAACATGAATATTGACAAAGAACACAAAATATGGAAGTTAGCATGAATATTGAGTATAAAAGTTGTAAAGAGAACATGTGATGAACATGAAAACATAGAAAATGGAGATACTTGTGAAAATATGAACTGAATGGGACTGTGAACATTTGAAGAACATGGAGTAAACACGGATGAGAATACGAAGAACACAGTGAATATAGAGAAAATATGCAAATACGATATGATTATTGAAGGTTTGGATACGTTGGGGATGAGAAGGGTAAGGTAATTACTCTGATAAAGAGATAGGCTGGAGATGGACTTGATTGAATATACTTATGTCTGATGATCTAAGGCTGAGGAAATGGAACTTGGCTAATGTCCAGATTAATTTTACTACGTTAGAAAATAAGGTGATTTTAAATCTCAGGGTGATTTAGTTGGAAAATAAAGAACTTGTACAAAATGAACTAAGCTGGGGCACAAGAGTTGAAACTTGATAACTGAACTGGTTTTTATTTACTATGTCTGAAAATGTAGTTGGGTGTTTAAATCTCAGGGGGATTTGGACTGATAGTAATGAATTTACATGAGTGAACTTGGACAGAGGACAAGAGCTAGAGTTTTATATTTGTTTACTTCATATTTACTATGTCTGAAATACAGATGGTAAAAATTTCAGGGAAATTGATGGGTTATTTACAAAGATACGAAAGAGAACTAAGGTGGGGACGAGAGCTGGAGCTCGATAACTGACTTGATCTTATTTACTAACTTTGAAGTATGTCTGCTTTTAAATTTCGGGAAATTGATAGGTTATTTACAAATATACGAGAGAGAACTAAGGCGGGGGATGAGAGCTGGAGCTCGATAACTTACTTGATTTTTATTTACTAACTTTGAAGTATGTCTGCTTTAAATTTCGGGAAAATTGGTCTGTTACTAACGATCTTGTATAAATGAACTAAGGCGATGGACAAGAGCTGGAGCTCGATAACTGTTTTGATCTTATTTACGGAGCCTGAAAATACAGAGGGTAAAAAATTTCAGGGGAATTGATCTGTTACTAACGATCTTGTACAATGAACTAAGGTGGAGGACGAGATCTGGAGCTCGGTAATGGACTTGATCTTATTTACGGTGCCTGTAATACAGAGGGTAAAAATTTCAGGGAATTTGAATAGGTATTAACGAAGATACGAGAGAGAGCTAAGGCGGAGGACAAGCGCTGGAGCTCGATAACTGTTTTGATCTTATTTACGGTGTCTGAAATACAGAGGGTAAAAATCTCAGGGAATTTGGACTGTTACTAATGATTTTGTACAAATGAACTAAGCTGGGGACAAGAGCTAGAGTTTGATAATTGTTTGAATTTACTAAACTATGTCTGAAATACAGCGGGTAGAAATTTCGGGGAATTTGAATAGGTATTAACGAAGATACGAGAGAGAGCTAAGGCGGAGGACAAGCGCTGGAGCTCGGTAACTAAATTACTGTATTGAAATACGTTTGAAATATGATTATTTTTAAATTTTAGAGGGATTGGAATGATAGTATTCATTATACGACAGGGGACTAAGGCAGGGAACGTGAGCTAGAACTTGCTTACTAACACGATTTATTTGTGTAAAACTGACTTGCTTAATGAAAAGGAGCAAACATATGATGTCAGAAAATAGCTGAACTGAATGAAAGGAGAGAGAGAGAGAGAGGGACGGTCCAGATATTACTATGGAGAAGATAAGATACGATTACCGAGGTGACCTGAAGGCCGTGTCTGGCTGACGTCTAAAGTAAACACAGGTGAGGCGACAGATTGCGAGGTAAGGGGGGAGGGAGGGGGGTGTGGTTCAATTACAGGTACACATAAACACACATAGCTTCACGTGTCTGTCGGTCTTGACAATAGTACACATGGATACGCACACAAAACAGTCCATACTCGTATGACATGATTTTTAATTATAAGAACTTTAACAACTTCTAAAAATCTGTGACTGACAAAATTTATATGTCCGTAGAGTTCTCCTGAAAACCCTAAAGCGCTACATATGATATTTGAATTTCTCCCATAAGACCTTAACAAACTTCTAAGTCTCGGAAATTATTTTCATCATAAGAAATCCTTACTTCTAAAATCTGTGACTGACAAAATTTACCTGAAAACCCTGGCTCCCAGACACGAATTTCCCAGAAAAACAAAAAAGGTACCTGTGGCGCTTACAGTCCACAGGGGTCCTCTGGCCAAAAAAAAAAAGGTACCTGTGGCGCTTACAGTCCACAGGGGTCCTCTCCCCAAAAAAAAAGTTACCTGTGGCGCTTACACCCTACTACTTGCGTGGTGGTGCAGGTGGGTGTGGTGGTGCAGGTGGGTGTGGTGGTGCAGGTGGGCGTTGTGGCGCAGGTGGGCATGGTGGTGTAGGTTAGTGTGGTGGTGCAGGTGGGTTTGGTGGTGCAGGTGGGCGTGGTGATGCAGTTGGGCTTGGTGGTGCAGGTGGGTGTGGTGGTGCAGGTGGGTGTGGTGTTGCAGGTGGGCGTGGTGGTTCAGGTGCGCATGGTGGTGCAGGTGGGTGTGGAGGTGCAGGTGGGTGTGGTGGTGCAGGTGAGCGTGGTGGTGCAGGTGGGCGTGGTGGTGCAGGTGGGCGTGGTGGTGCAGGTGGGTGTAGTGGTGCAGGTGGGTGTGGTGGTGCAGGTGAGCGTGGTGGTGCAGGTGGGCATTGTGGTGCAGGTGGGCGTGGTGGTGCAGGTGGGTGTGGTGGTGCAGGTGGGCGTGTTAGTGCAGGTGGGCATTTTGGTGCTGCTGGGTGTGTTGGTGCATGTGGGCGTGGTGGTGCAGGTGGGAGTGGTGGTGCAGGTGGGTGTGGTGGTGCAGGTGGGCGTTGTGGCGCAGGTGGGCATGGTGGTGTAGGTTAGTGTGGTGGTGCAGGTGGGTTTGGTGGTGCAGGTGGGCGTGGTGATGCAGTTGGGCTTGGTGGTGCAGGTGGGTGTGGTGGTGCAGGTGGGTGTGGTGTTGCAGGTGGGCGTGGTGGTTCAGGTGCGCATGGTGGTGCAGGTGGGTGTGGTGGTGCAGGTGGGTGTGGTGGTGCAGGTGAGCGTGGTGGTGCAGGTGGGCGTGGTGGTGCAGGTGGGCGTGGTGGTGCAGGTGGGTGTAGTGGTGCAGGTGGGTGTGGTGGTGCAGGTGAGCGTGGTGGTGCAGGTGGGCATTGTGGTGCAGGTGGGCGTGGTGGTGCAGGTGGGTGTGGTGGTGCAGGTGGGCGTGTTAGTGCAGGTGGGCATTTTGGTGCTGCTGGGTGTGTTGGTGCATGTGGGCGTGGTGGTGCAGGTGGGAGTGGTGGTGCAGGTGGGTGTGGTGGTGCAGGTGGGTGTGGTGTTGCAGGTGGGCATGGTGGTTCAGGTGCGCATGGTGGTGCAGGTGGGTGTTGTGGTGCAGGTGGGTGTGGTGGTGCTGGTGAGCGTGGTGGTGCAGGTGGGCGTGGTGGTGCAGGTGGGCGTGGTGGTGCAGGTGGGTGTGGTGGTGCAGGTGGGTGTGGTGGTGCAGGTGAGCGTGGTGGTGCAGGTGGGCATTGTGGTGCAGGTGGGTGTGGTGGTGCAGGTGGGCGTGTTAGTGCAGGTGGGCATTTTGGTGCTGCTAGGCGTGGTGGTGCAGGTGGGCGTGGTGGTGTAGGTGGGAGTGGTGGTGCAGTTGGATGTGGTGGTGCAGGTGGACGTAGTGGTTCAGGTGGGCGTGGTGGTGCAGGTGGGCGTGGTGGTGCAAGTGGGTGTGGTGGTGCAGGTGGCCGTGGTGATGCAGTTGGGCGTGGTGGTGCAGGTTCGTGTGGTGGTGCAGGTGGGTGTGGTGTTGCAGGTGGGTGTGATGGTTCAGGTGCGCGTGGTGGTGCAGGTGGGTGTGGTGGTGCAGGTGGGTGCGGTGGTACAGGTGGGCGTGGTGGTGCAGGTGATCGTGGTGGTGCAGGTGGGCGTGGTGGTGTAGGTTGGTGTGGTGGTGCAGGTGGGTGTGGTGGTGCAGGTGGGCGTGGTGGTGCAGGTGGGCGTGGTGATGCAGTTGGGCGTGGTGGTGCTGGTGGGTGTGGTGGTGGAGGTGGGTGTGGTGGTGCAGGTGGGCGTGGTGGTGCAGGTGGGTGTGGTGGTGCAGGTGGGTGTGGGGGTGCAGGTGAGCGTGGTGGTGCAGGTGGGTATTGTGGTGCAGGTGGGCGTGGTGGTGCAGGTGGGTGTGGTGGCGCAGGTGGGCGTGGTGGTGCAGGTGGCCGTGGTGGTGTAGGTGGATGTGGTGGTGCTGGTGGGTGTGGTGGTGAAGGTTGGTGTGGTGGTGCAGGTGGGCGTGGTGGTGCAGGTGGGCATTGTGGTGCAGGTGGGCGTGGTGGTGCAGGTGGGTGTGGTGGTGCAGGTGGGCGTGGTGGTGCAGGTGGCCGTGATGGTGTAGGTGGATGTGGTGGTGCTGGTGGGTGTGGTGGTGAAGGTGGGTGTGGTAGTGCAGGTGGGCGTGGTGGTGGAGGTGGGTTTGGTTGTGCAGGTGGGTGTAGTGGTGCAGGTGGGTGTGGTTGTGCAGGTGCGCGTTGTGGTGCAGGTGGCCTGGTGGTGCAGGTGGCCTGGTGGTGCAGGTGGGTGTAGTGGTGCAGTAGGGCGTGGTGGTGCAGGTGGCGTGGTGGTGCAGGTGGGCGTGGTGGTGCAGGTGGGCGTGGTGGTGCAGGTGGGTGTGGTGGTGCAGGTGGGTGTGGTGGTGCAGGTGGGCATTGTGGTGCAGGTGTGCGTGATGGTGCAGGTGGGCATGGTGGTGCAGGTGGGCATGGTGGTGCAGGTGGGCATGGTGGTGCAGGTGGGTGTGGTGGTGCAGGTGGGCGTGATGGTGCAGGTGGGCATGGTGGTTCAGGTGGGCATGGTGGTGCAGGTGGGCATGGTGGTGCAGGTGGGCATGGTGGTGCAGGTGGGCATGGTGGTGCAGGTGGGCGTGATGGTGCAGGTGGGCATGGTGGTGCAGGTGGGCATGGTGGTGCAGGTGGGCATGGTGGTGCAGGTGGGTGTGGTGGTGCAGGTGGGCATGGTGGTGCAGGTGGGCATGATGGTGCAGGTGGGCATGGTGGTGCAGGTGGGCATGGTGGTGCAGGTGGGCATGGTGGTGCAGGTGGGTGTGGTGGTGCAGGTGGGCATGGTGGTGCAGGTGGGCGTGATGGTGCAGGTGGGCATGGTGGTGCAGGTGGGCATGGTGGTGCAGGTGGGTGTGGTGGTGCAGGTGGGCATGGTGGTGCAGGTGGGCATGGTGGTGCAGGTGGGCATGGTGGTGCAGGTGGGCATGGTGGTGCAGGTGGGTGTGGTGGTGCAGGTGGGCGTGGTGGTGCAGGTGGGCGTGATGGTGCAGGTGAGCGTGGTGGTGCAGGTGGGCGTGGTGGTGCAGGTGGGCGTGATGGTGCAGGTGGGTGTGGTGGTGCAGGTGGGCGTGATGGTGCAGGTGGGCGTGATGGTGCAGGTGGGCGTGGTGGTGGAGGCGGGCGCCGCGCCCAATATATTTATCAGATTCCTTTACTACCAGTAGGGAAAGTGTTTAAAACTGACGTTGTATGATGGGCAAAGAATTATTTTGCTCCTGACGAAGTAAACTCAGTCCTTTCAAGTTTAACTCAAGATGCCTGATATATGTCAAAAGGAATTCTTGAGTTAACTTTGTAATTTAAGTCGGCATTAGTAATATAAATATTGGGATACAACATTTATGATTAAGTTGCTTAAGACCTGTGGACTTTGTATGTAAAGGAGCCAAAGTGTTGAGTGTGAGGGTGCTCATGAGGCAGAGATAGTGGCCATAGTGTGAGCATCTCAGAGAATGATAGGGAGCCATTGTATCAAACATTATTTATTTATTTATTTATTTATATATACAAGAGTTCTTACATTCTTGTTCAGCCACTAGCACGCATAGAGTTCTGAGCAAGTTCTTAATCCTAATTTTCACACACACAGACTTCACCCAGGAAGGAGCCCGTAGCAGCTGTCTAACTCCCAGGTACCTATTTAATGCTAGGTGAATAGGATCATCAGACTGAAAGAAACTCAGTTCATTTGTTTGCTGCCACCCACATAACCATATATCTGGATGGTTAAGTTCCCACACCTTACTGTGTATATATCTGAATGGGTGAGATTTGAGTTGACTGGACTTAGGTCAATGCGTGACTCCGGCCTCAGGTCCGGGGTTCCAACTGTAAACTCAACAGTATTGTTCGGTCCACTCCACCACCGTTCAGTTTCAGCTGGTAATTTTTATTATCGAACAATTTACATTTTTCTCCCATGTCTTTTATTTAGCGACAATGGAAGCTGTTACCCTGGAGCACCTGAGCTTGAATGATCAGTCTAGAGAATCAGTGAAAATGAGTTTCAAGGGTAAACTACTGTGTATATTACGGTGACCCAGGCGCTATGCTCTGGTAAAGTCACGGTACACAGGGTATAACCGACGTAGAGCATGTGATATGACACAGTGCATGCAATATATATTTGACATTGACATGCATGCACGTCTCGACTATCGCTGACTTCAGACAACCATTTTTAGGATATTGAGTATTACGAAGGAGATTGGTGTATTTTTTCAATGAGTAGCCAGTATTTTGTCAAGTATTTTAATATTATTATTACTTGTTCTGGTTTTGTACATAATTGGGTATTTTATTCTATTATTTTTCGTTTATTTTGTTATGGAGAACGTTGAGGATGTGCTAAAAGGTGGGTTTCGAACATAGGAATATCTGAAGCTCTATTTGAATAATGTTAAAACATAATTTTTGTCATGCAAGTAGTGTTTTTCATTCATAAAGTGGGGGACGTAGTTTGGATTAAAGAGATGTTACAAAATATGTACTGTGTGCTCGTACATGGGTTAGTAACACCTCTTTAGGCGTATTCTATTTTTGTCGTAATGCATAATTGATAATTTATCAGGTATATTATTAATATAAATTTTTACACTGAGAGCAATCTCACTAACGCCATGTATCAATGAGAAAATCCGTAGGGGCCGATAGGAGAATTCGGCTCCTACGGATTTTTCTTATTGACGCACCACGTTAGTATTCACCTAGTTGTATTCACCAAGTTGTGCTTCGGGGGAGGGGGGGGTGAGCTCTGCTCTTTCGGCCTGCCTCTCAACTTCCAATCAATCAACTTTTACTAATTACTAACAATTTTTTCCACACACACACACACACACCCAGGAAGCAGCTCGTAACAGCAGTCTAACGCTTAGGTACCTATTTACTGCTAGGTAACAGGATGAAAGAAACTCTTCCCATTTGTCTCTGCCGGCGCCGGGAATCAAACCCGGGCCACATGATTACGAGTTCCGCGCGCTGTCCACTCAGCTATCAGACCCCTTGGGGGGGGGGGTCTGGTAGCTTAGTGTGATTATTTCTGTGTATTGAAAGAGGAGCGTCAGCGGTAGCACATTCCTAGAAGACCGAGCCACAGTACGTGGAGGGATTGCGTGAAAATCCTGGTCCAGCTTCATTGGAAGCCTCGGGAAACCCTCGTGAACTCAGTAGAACTCCTGGCTGCAATCTTTTTATCATATCGTGGCCTAGTTAACTAGGGCGTGTGCGTGGAAACACCCACCGCATGGGTTCGAACCCTCATCACGGTTCCTATGGATTTTCTCATAAATATATATTAGCTACATGTATAGCTATGTTTAGAATAGGTTACTCCTAGTTGTTGTGGTTCTGTACCTACCCTCCCTGTTGGGCATTACTGCCAGCGACCTATATTAGGCCAAGGAGTCCTTTTTTATTCAGACATTTGGTCATTTACACTAATAAGCGTTATATGTAAGGAAGAATATGCCTGCGTCTACCGAAATGTAATAGCTAAGAACAAAATAGTACACTTATGTGTGGGTGAATGCAACTGACACATTTGGGGATCTTCAGAGTAATGAGACTCCTCACAGTAAGTCATACTAGGGGAATACTGTTGAAGGTGTTGAAGCTAATGAAGAGCTGTATTTTCCCAATCCATCCTTTTTTTAACAAAAAACTGCTTCCTGTATACATATCAATATGTACAGGTACGTCCTGCCTAATTCACATCACCTCGAGAAGATGGCTCCCTTTGACGAGGGTCATCTGGTCCTTAATTACATCTGGACTGTATCTAGCAGATGCTCAAGTCGAATGACATATGGAGAGCAGTTAGGTACTGTCGAGAACCCTGCATGAACCCGCTACAGTACTGGCAGTTGATAATGAGGAGTTGTAACGGATGTTGATGCAATTCGGGCAGATGACAGGAACATGGCGTGCAATTATTATAGTCTGTGGGTTGGTGGTGTTGTCGTTGATCCTTCTCTACGGACAACCCAACCCACAACTCGGCAGAGTGCTTTTACTTCACTAGGAGATCACACTAGGCGCATCTGGCTCTTGGAGAGGGGTTCAACGTCACACGTTTAGGGGATGCGGCTCCAACACTCAGCCTCGTTGTCACGTGCACACACCCACTCGAGCCGCTGTGACTCCCCACTCTCTCCTTAGGTGATATGATCTCCTCAATCCCCTTTGACTTATTAGTATTACCTTCTACCCTGTCCACAGCAGTGATTCTTGGTTCTTTCTTTCTCTCTCTCTCTTCTGTACTATTTCATGGGAAGCCTCACTAGGACAAGGTCAAATACCAGCAAATTTGAATACATTTACTGGAAAGAGCACATACACAATACATATACACATATAATAATAATGAATCCTATACTCTATAATATTACAATCAGGTTGCACTCCAACACCATCAGAACTCTATCTATCATCAGCTTATCAAGTGGTATCCTATCTCCTGGTTCACCACCTGATTTTATCAACCTCATCAAGTTGATCAAGTCTACATACACTGTTGCACCATCAGCAAGAGAATATATATATGTATCTATAAATGTGTTCAAAGAAAATCAGCATTTGAATACAATAACATATATCAGTATAAATGTTCATTGACACAACAATGAACAATCGATCACTCTATCAGTCCTAGAACGCATACGTCTGTAGGTAATCCAGCCTACGTCTGTAACTCTAAACTTCAGTATAAAACACTCCTTGACATAAGAATGCAAACAGTCACTCACCTCTCACTGTGTCTTGCACGCTAATGACAACCAAACACTATCAACTCCCTACAAGTAATCCACCAGAACTTCCCTTCCACCTCTGGAAGTTCACTACCCTGATATCTTTAGGTTCTTCCGGGCTTCACTACCAGGATCCTCTGCAGCTCCTCCAGGCTGCTATCATGAAGTTTCCTTGAGCAACTACGGTGCTTCACCACCTCTACAGAAGCACGTGACACTCCTCTTCACTGCTTCTCCTCACAGCTCGAGGTCCTCTCCTCCACTACCTGGGAGTCTCATCAACTACTTCATCTGTGCTGGCTTCGAAGTTCTCAGCAACTTCTTCCCCAAAGACAAACCTGCAACCCATCGACACTCCAATAAAAATGTTTCCCCTTTAACACATAAACAAAAATAATCACACAATATGTTTGCCTCAAACCTCTATCTGTCCTCTACATACTGTGAGAGTGGACTCCCCCGTTTTGGGCGGGTCCATACTCCACCTCACCCTGCGGCAGTCCTCACTCGCTGGGAGGGTCCTTCGCCGTCAGGAGCAGGGCTCCCTCAGTTGCCTGCCAGCGCTCAGAGGGGACGGACGTCGCTCCGTGTTCCTCCCTCTCTACTCTTATTTTAGGCTTTCTGCCTTATCAAAACATGTCTAACTTATAAATAAACATCGCTACTGTCGCTGGGCACACGACCAACTACAAGCAATCACTATGAACTGGCTTATATCGTGCTTACCACAGATTGGCTGGTCGAGGGCGCTCCTCCCTCTGACGAAGCTTGGTTAGGGCGCTGCCACGGCCCACGATAATGCCTCTGGCCGGTTTAATAAACACTTCTCATCGCCCGGGACTTGAGACCACACGTCCCCAGCTCGATTCCACAGCTGGTACGTCTGCACACTTCTCTTCTCTTCGAGATATATCACTAGGGGTTCCCTTCTGACGGGAGCTCAACGGAGCGCGGCTTTCCCCTGCGATGTCTGGCACTCAAGTGAGGTCAAAGCCCCTCCAGAAGCGAGCCTCACGCCTCCAGCAAAATATCCACATCTCCTAGCCAGTCATTTATCTGTTTTCTTCTTCATTGCCCATAATCTCAAATTGTTATACATATCCAAGCAACTATTTTACATATGTGTTATCACCTCAATATTTGCTAGACCTTCTAATCAGGTCAGGCTTGATGAATAACTCTCAAGGAGGGAGACTCGTTTCTCCTGCAGGCTGAGATCATAACACAATGTAGGGTTGAAAGTGCATTAAGACCGTGCAGCTGAGGTGGAAGTGTGCGGGGAAGCCCTCCTCTTTTTTGTTAGTGTGGTAGGAGGTCATCCAACCGGTGATGGTGCTTTTAGTGCATGGGACAGGGTCAGGCTTGTCCACTAACATAATCACAGAAGAAGTTGTGATGTCTTCCCTAAAGAGAACACTGGATCCAGCTCACAGGGAAGCTGGGGTTGGAAATTATTTGTATATGCAGTTAGTGGGTGAAGAATTTAGAGCAACCCATATTCAGGCAACGTTTGACCTCACAGCGGATAACCCCCAAAGACGCATCTCAAATTTGACCGTTCTATGTATTCAAAATTGATACTTTCCTTTTATATAAATGAATATAATTAAATATTAGAATTTTATGTATAGATAGACCAAAATTAGGTTCTACAATGGCCTTGAATCTTCAACATATATAAAACGCGGATCCCTACACCACGCTGCACTTAATGTGAATACAAGAAGCTGCTGTTTCTGCATTCCTGTAATAATAGCGAGCGTAATTTAATATGAAATCACTAATTGTGTACGAGGGAGACATGTTGTGGCTAGCTGGGGAAGGTAACGCCCAGAGGCACTTAGTGATAGTGTAGCACGGTGTTCGGCTGACCAGTTATCTTTATGGGGTAATTAGGTTCCAAGAGTCACGCCTCAGAAAGTCACTTGCAGCTTCGGGTACCCGTTGTCTAAGGAGGTAATGTGAGGGAGAATTCGTGTATGTACGCACTCCAGAGTGCATAAAAGCGATTACACCTGCACAGGTCTCCAATAATAACAGCGTGAGAGGAAAGTGAATGTGACCTGTAGGAAAATGTCCTTTTACGATAAGTCCATTATAATAAAGAAAAATATAATTAAATACTTCGCACACATAACTTAGTAAACATATAATCATGAGAATCAGGTGCCAAACCTCTGTGTATGAACCAAGTGTCGGCATTTTCCTCACCCGATCAATAAGTGTTCCTTCTCTGGCTTGATAAAAGACTCCTCGGCTCTCTGGGTCGGTATACCCCGCTCCACCTGTCGCCACGAAGGTCGTAAACTCATACCCCGTCGTCACGAAGGTCGTAAACTCATACCCCGTCGTCACGAAGGTCGTACACTCATACCCCGTCGTCACGAAGGTCGTACACTCATACCCCGTCGTCACGAAGGTCGTAAACTCATACCCCGTCGTCACGAAGGTCGTAAACTCTTACCCCGTCGTCACGAAGGTCGTACACTCATACCCCGTCGTCACGAAGGTCGTACACTCATACCCCGTCGTCACGAAGGTCGTACACTCATACCCCGTCGTCACGAAGGTCGTACACTCATACCCCGTCGTCACGAAGGTCGTACACTCATACCCTGTCGTCACGAAGGTCGTAAACTCATACCCCGTCGTCACGAAGGTCGTGCTGTCATTTCTGGTTATGCACGTTAGGAGCAAGTAAGTGGATTTCGTTGCCTTGTGCACTCATGTGCACGGTCTCTAACATTATGCAGCTAGAATAGTCGTGTTTGGGATCAGCAGATAGCACATGACATGAGCAGTCTAACGAAGCTACGATGGTCACCGTGCTACAATGAGCAGTATTTCAGCAATCTGAAAACAGGTTATTCAGGATTGGGAGAGAGTATCAGAAATTTGGTAGAGGTGAGGTCACTTATCTCTCTGGGGACTGCCTGGGGAGCTTGGTACGAGGTCACTACCACTATGCATGAGGTCATACATGTCTTCACAGCTCCTGGCCCCCTCCCTAGTGGCTATGAAAGCTGCTCTGTCATTGGCAAATTATAAGAGCTGCAGCCCTATTAGTTTATGTATTTCTGTCTAGCAGACAAAGACTCGGTATCTATGGTACTGGTGCCACTTTCATTTTTCTGCTGGTGGTAGTCAAGTTGTGTGGAAGTCCGTAGTGTTGTTTCCTAACTCGGCCAAGGAAGGAAAAGCATAACTTCCCAACCGAAAGCTTTTAAAAGCTTCTTTTTTATCACACATTCATATATATCCAGTTGGGCCCAAATCCTCAAACCGCTTAACTCGTTATACACGTTGTAATGACAACATGGATGAAGTTTTATAAAGTGAAAGGATTAAGCCTACTGATTCCCACATGATTGAAGTGTTAACAAAGCAAGACACTGTTGTAGCATCGTATATCAGTAAAATCATCATTTATTACAACAGCAAGTCGCAGCATCTCTAGCTCTTCATATTATAGTGCTGCAAGTGACTAGGATAATCTGTTATCATCTCTCAGGAGTGAAGATATATGAGTGAGAAGGCCTCACAGATTGTATTATGAACGTGTCGTGTCCATTGCCCACGGGACTACGGTTGTGTCAGTGTGCCACGTGATAGCCTATTGACCCCAGTAATTGTGCTATCACTGTTCCTATCTGCATTTAAGTATGCTCCATTGCCATGGGACATGCCTGTATGTGATGTCATGTGCGACAAACTGCAAAGGTGTCGTCATTGCCAACAAGTTAGCCCCATTCATCATCTGTAGAGTAGACGAATTCCGAGAAAGGACATCGCCTACCTAACGAGATGTAGATGTGCCTCACTGAATGGCAAAAAGCTGGCCAATTTAGTAGGTGTTAAAAACTTTAATTTCAAGTTATTTCCTCATGATTGTTTCCTTGGAATCGACCGACTGGTTTAAGTGAGACTTCATCACAGAACTCGGACAGAAATCTGTTAGCTAAGAACCACATCAGATTGACATTGACCATACGTTCAAATTCAAATGTTTGTAGACGCCACTCCGTAGAGAGAAGTCTTTAGGGTATGACCCTAGAGAACCAGGTTTCCAAATAGGAAGAACAACAACCGCTTCATGCCAATCCTCAGGGACTGACGACGACTCCCAGATACGCTTACAAACAATCAGTAAAGACTGATGATGCATGGAGGGAGATGGTAAAGCATCCCATAATGAATATCCTCTCAGCCCGCCACTGTAGAACCGCAGAGGGCCAAGGCAGACTAGAGTTCTGAGAGAGAGAAAGGATCGTTCTAGGAAGGCTGAAGATAAGTGCGAAAATCTAAGGGGACAAGATTTAAGAAGGGGCTTACAGGTAAAGAAAGGAGGAAGATGAGAACCGGAGCTAAAAGTCGAAAAGTGTGAATCCAGTTCGGTCGCGACCGACACCAGCTCTGCCACAATAGAACCACGGAGGTGAAGGACTGGCGAGACATCTGGAACAAACTTACCAGCTATCTTGCGGATTTTCTTCCAGATCAGGGACAGAGGAATGTCAGACGTCATGGTGGAAACAAAAGATCTCCAACCCTCATGCTTAACTGCATGGATGGCCCTACGGGCCACTGCACTCGCCTTACGAAACAAAATAAAAGAACCGGGCGACCGTTGGTGACGATGTTTCTTCCAGGTTGCACGCTTACAGTGGACAGCCCGAGCACAGTCTGCATTCCACCAGGAAACGCACTTCCGCGTTCCTCCGGAGGTAGAGCGAGGAACAGAGCAGAGAGCAGCATAAAAACTGCCATGAAAAAGGAGAGAAGGGCTTGGGGAAGAGGCAGATCAGAGTGGTCGGAAAGGGTAGTACGTAAGGTGAAAAGGGTCCAGTCAGCCTTGGCAAACTGCCACCTAGGGAAGGAGAGGGGAGGATAAAAAGAGAAGTTGACAAGGATGAGGAAATGGTCACTACACACAGAAATCACAATAACGTGATGCATCAGATGAACAAACCCTCATAACGACCCTTGTTGATTTGTTCAAATGGTCACTATTATGGAGGCCACCAAGAACCCCCCAGGGGAATTCCTAATAAATAGAAGATGAGCAGAGAGAAAGATCAAGACAGGAAAGGATACGAGTACAGGAGTCAACATGAGTGGGCTCATCAGAATTCAGAAAAGACAGAGAAGAGAAGAAAAATGGTTCAAGAAGGCAGCTCCGGGTGTTTGTCAGAACATCTTCCCAGAGGGTATGCCGACAGTTAAAATCCCCCAAAAGGAGTCCAACAGGTGTTTAAGATCAGGAAGAGCAAGCGGGACATTTGCGGAGTGATAAACAGAACAGACTGTATACCATTTACTCACAAATATATGGGCCGCAGAAGAATGGGCTTGGGAATGGGCGACTGATAAAGTAAGAGGACCAAGGGTCCCCTTACTTTACAAGACGAAGGGTCTTGATCCGTCATATCATGACGGATCAAGAAAGTAGTAGAGTTATGGACCACAGCAAAATCTGGAGGGGAAAAGAAAAAAGAATAACCACGGAAGCAACCAGGACGAGCGCCAAGCATCGGCTCCTGGAGACAAACAAAAAGCATTGAAAACTGCGTGATCAAAAGTTGGAGTTCATGGAAGTTGGCATAAGAACCACGAATATGCCATTGAAGAACAGACATAGACAACAGAGAGAGAATAGAAACAGAGATAACATGGGCGAAACAAAGGCAAAGAAGAACACAGTAGACTAATTAAGATCAGGATCAGTGAAATTGGGGTGACGAGGCATAGGCAAAGCTAGCAAAGATAATGGAGGCAAGGCAGTTGGAGGACTGACCAGAGGCGGACTGACAGTTCCCAGCGGGAGGAGGCATCATAGAAGGGCAGTCAAGGGAATAGGAAACAGGAAGGCCAGAAACAAGAGAAGGCATCGGACCAAGAGCAGCATCCTCAAGAGGATCAAGGACCATGGGAAGAGACAAGTGACTCTGCCACTGAAATGGGAGGGAAAGCAGGGTTAGTGTTGGAGTCGGAAGGTGAGGAATATATTGAAGCTTTCTTACCCGCCGGGGGGGAAGAGTTAGAAGAGCCAGGCTTACGTTTCTGATGTAGAGCAACAGGCGTACCATCAGTAATGTACTGAGCGACTGCCTAGACAATTTCCACAGGAAAAGAAGAAGGGAATGGCCAACATGAAGAATGCTGAGAGGAGGATGGACAATGGCCCGAACAGACAGGCAGTGAAGAGGGCCAAGAGACAGAGGGAGGGGCTGAGAAGGAGTGGGGCGAGAAGATAAAGAGGACAGAGATGACAAGGAAGACCGGGAAGGAGGGAAGGAAATACCAGAGGGAGAACAATGAGGAAGATCCCCATTGGCCCAGAATGCAAAGGAGCAGGCGAGGTGGCGTTGGAGGTGCCAGGGCCCAAGACCTTGTAACTGTTGCGAAACTAAGAAATTGGGAGAGGGCGAGGAGAAAAGGGAATGCAACACATGGGGCATAAGACATTCCAGAGAAAGACAGCGAACTTGGAGTTTTGCCTCAGGAAAAGACAAATCATCACAGTGTTTCAAATTAAGGATGGATTCCTCAAATTTGTAATGCTCACACATGTGCGGGGAAAGGCAGGGTGGGTGTGGGTGTCACCGCAACTGATGCTGTGAGCGTGGGAAGACGTGCACTCCATCTTAGGATGGCTCCACACAAAGGGGCATAGAGACACGGGACCATGCCCAAATGTTAAGATTCTGTTGCATAGGCGAGGCGAGGGATGTACTTCTGAATGAAGCATCTGACACCAACATAAATGACGGAAGATGGAAGGGACCGAGTATCAAATGTGACCTTCACAACGCGAAGAGGTTAATGGCAACAACCACGAGGGGATGTCGAGTGAACGTATTTATCTGGAGGATAAAATAGCCTTGAGGAAAGAACAGTGCTAATGCTGGCATTTAACCAGACATTTTTGAAGATTTGAACAGAGGTCTCCCCAATGCAGGACTGTGAAGCCAAGTGGTCAGCCTCTTCCTGAGAATGGGCTGCAACAAAACATGTACCAGTACGGGTGGGGTTAATAGTGACAAATGTAAACACTGAATCAACAAGGTGTTTATCTATATAAATAAAAATGGAAATGTTCGTTTGTTCAAAATCGCTAATCTGCGAAAGTTCTTCACCGATTGCTTTGAAATTTTCACACAATGTTACATTTGCATCTGGCCAGGTTTTTTATATACATACTATATAGATATCACGTCTGTGACGGTAAAAAACATGTTATTTTCTGAAAAACTGTGTTTTTCATGTATTTTTCAGGTGAGGGAAATCTTCGAAACCGCTTTACCGATTGCTTTGAAATTTTGACAAAACGTTGCATTCGAATAGGTGCGTCTTTTTATATATCTACTATATACATGCTTCACCTGTCACAGGAAAAAACATTCTTTTCTTGAAAAACAGCGCCATCTGTTGGACGTAAGAGCAACACACGTTGTAATCTCCAAAAGTTCTTCACCGATTGCTTTGAAATTTTGACACAACGTGGCATTCGAATAGGCGCGTCTTTTTATATACCTACTATATAGATGCCACCCCTGTGACAGGTAAAAACATACGTTTTTGAAAAACAGCGCCATCTGTTGCACATAATGGCAACATGCACGCTATTCTAAATATGTCACAAATTCCATTTCAGTGTTTCCGATTGCACTGATAAATTTTATTTTCATGGATTTGGATTTATTTAATTTTTTATTTAATTATTTTGTGTGAATTGTGTTGGAATTGAGCTGTGTTGTTTACAATACCGTTCATTTTATAAGTATAGTTTATTTTTCATTTTTTCTCATTTTCATTTCATTTTTTAACTGTTTTTCTTATATTTCAGTGATGGGAACATCAGATCACTTGATGTTCCCAATTTTCAGATGGGGAACATCAGACCATTTGGGAAGGCATCGGACGAGGGAGTGGGGAATGGTGGGGATGACAAGGGGACGGAAGTGAGAGATGGTGGGGAGGACGATGGGACAAGTGAGGGGGGTAATGATGGGGAAGGACAGGGGGATGGGGGAGTTTGGGATGGTGGGGACGAGGGGATGGAGAATGGTGGGGAGGACAAAGGGACAGGGGAGTGGGACATGGTGGGAAGGAAGAGGGGATGGTGGAGTGGGGAATGGTTGGGAGGCCGAGGAGATGGGTGAGGATTGAATAGTGGGGAGGACTGGGGGACAAGGATAGTAACGCACATGCGTTGCTGAGCCACAGCAACACGTGGCCGGGTACTGCTAGTGGAGGAATCAATCATCAGGACGAGTAGTGTAAACATGACTAAAATCAAAATACTTAGTCCACATAGCAGGACCAAACAAAGCCTGGAAAGAGTTTGACTGGAGAGGAATCATGCTCGTGTGATTGCAAAGGTGACGGCGCTGGGCACTTCTAGGAAGAGGGGGGGGGGGGAAAGTTCCAGTTGTGAAAACGAGAGATGGAGCCATGCCAGGTGATTCGGTGGTCACCACTGGGGGCTTGAGGCTCAACCCCGCCACAGAGATGAGGGGAGCAGAGAGAGTCATTCGGGAGAATCAGAGAAGTAGCATGGTCAGGGCCCAATGTAGCCGGGAGCTACAGAGCCCGGCCTTTGAGCACAGTCCGACTCGGGGGGCCTGGTTGCCTACCCCACGAGTCTGAGAAGTTAAAAGTGGGTCAAAAAATAAAAGATACGAACGAACAAGAAAAACATTCATCTACGAATAAGGCCAACAACCCCCCCCCCCCCACCCTACAGAGGTTCATCGTGGATATACACCCTGCACTTGTCACCTTAAGAACCGTCAGTCCGTTGAGACTGTGCTCAGCAACAAAGGAAAACTTTGACAATAAAAGTATCCCCTCACTCGACAACGTCAGGTGCCACAGTTCTACGGGTGAGAGATGCCTCAAAACCAAGAGGCTTTGACGCCTCACCACTCAGTGTCAAAACAGAAGAAGACAAAAAAATCATCAAGAATGGCAAAAAAATTACAGGAATGGAACAATCTGAAAGGAGAAGAGGTGGGAAAGAAAAACGAAACATGAGGAGAGGAAAGCGCTACCAGCATAATTGGAGAGGACAGCAGCGGGAGCATAAGTCTTCAAAAGGACAGAGGATAATCCGGCCCAAGAGCATCACACTCTGGCAGGCGTGCACTAAGCCCCCTCACAACCGCAATGGACTGGACAGGGAGAAGGTTTCTGTGGTAAAGGATTCCTGTTTTCTCGTGATATAGTATGTGATGCTGGCCTGTAAATTTCTACCCAAACCTCTTTAGGCCTATCGAAGGCGTAACTCTCTCAAGAGCTCTACAACTGATTCTCTATCTCCGTATGGTCTATCTTGGTTTCTGCTGTTATCTCAGGGAGTTTCTGAATGATTATTATACTCTTTTGAAATATCTTTCTAGTCTGTCCTTAAATTGATTGTGAACTTGCTGTTTGGAATGCAACATCCAACATCTTTTTAACTACGACATTAAATCTTGCAAACACTAACTGTAACGGTCTTATTGTTCCATTGTTGCAACGTGACACAAAGTTGTTACATTACGTGTTAGAAAGTGTTTATGATGTGTCGAAAGTTGTTATAACTTGATAGAAGGTGTTACAACTTGTTCGAACGTTGTAGCAACCTAGTTGTTTCGTTGAGTGTTTTGCGGTTTGTTACTATTGACTACTTGGACACACGTGGTGCCATTTACAGAGTTAAGGTTTTCTAGTGTAGCCTCAATAGTTGCTAGCCTCTTCTGGCACAGTGCATTATTTCTCTTTGTCTCCTCTATTTCGGCTTTGCTCATGTCGTCTGCCAATTTTCATAGTTTATGTTCCCATTTTGCATTTAGCCCTTGTAGTTTGTTACCCCAAGTTACTCTCCTTTTATCTATTTCCTTCTGCCAAATGGGTTAGTCAATGGTGCAGTCATCCAGTATGTTTCAAATGTCTAGGTTCACCTTAAATTTTTAAAGATATAAATTGTCAACCACACTACCGTTGATAATAACATTTTATTAGCCTGGGAACTAGCAGTCTTGAACCATGCAAACGCTGCAGTTGGGCAGCGGTTAGTTGCTTCTGGAGTCCTTCCTTAATAAGACTGTTTGTGGTGCAGTGGTAAGAACTACGCTTATATACCGTCTCTTGCTACTGGGGTCGGTGGTTCGAGACTCCTAATGCCCGGGTGATTGAATTGTGAAGAGTATAGAAGAGTAAAGAAACTAGACAATGTCTTGCATAGTTTCAATTGTAATTATATTGCAGCAAGGGATAAAGATATTCCAGTGTATTATTGTGATGATATTTTAAAAATTATATCATTGACAAAAATGCTTCGGAATCCAAGTTGATTATAATGTCAACCAACAAACGAACAGTGTCGAACCGTGTGACGTCAGAGGCGTCAACCCTGGCACAATAATCAGTATACCTTGTACAAGAAACTGAGTCTCATAGTCTACTATGTAACGATTACCACCACCCACCACCACCACCATATCAACAATGCCACACACTCATCATCCCTACCACTCCACAACACTACCACAACCAAACACCATCTGATTCCAATATTACCACATCTAGCAGCGGTAGAGGTGGATTTTCCATATGAAACTACATTGGACCACCACCACAATATTAGACAACTAAGCCAATACAACACCAATACCACAACATCATACAAACACCACACCACAGAACAAAACCATCACCACACCAACATCACCAATACCACACCACCATCACTACTTCGCATCACTACCACAACTGCAACCTCGCCAACACCACCACTAATACACTATTACCACACCCACAAGCTTCCCCCAAGCCAACACTCCCACTACTCCACCACTAACACACAACCACACTACATAACAACACCACACAACACCTACACCAAATCACCACACCACTACCAACACCTAACCATTCTAAATCGACCACTAATACACAACCACACCGTCACCACTACCAAAGCACTATGATCACACTACCAGTACTATACCACCACTACCACATAACCAGTACCAAACCACCACTATCACACCTCCACACCATAACCATCACTCCATCACTACCACACCACCACTACCACACCCCCTATTATCAAAACTCCACTAACACACACTACCAATTCCATACCATCGCACCATCACTATCTCACCCTCACTTCAAAACTACACTACAACACCACCACTACTATACCATAACTACCACACCACAACTAGCACACCACTACTACATCACCACCATTACCGAATCCCCACTACCACATCACCACTACCACACCACCACTACCACCTACCACTACCACACCACCACTACCACACTACCACTACCACACCACCACTACCTTACTACCACTACCACACCACCACTACCACACTACCACTACCACACCACCACTACCACACTACCACTACCACACCACCACTACCACACTACCACTACCACACCACCACTACCACACTACCACTACCACACCACCACTACCACACTACCACTACCACACCACCACTACCACACCACCACTACCACACCACCACTACCACACTACCACTACCACACCACCACTACCACACTACCACTACCACACCACCACTACCACCTACCACTACCACACCACCACTACCACACTACCACTACCACACCACCACTACCACACTACCACTACCACACCACCACTACCACACTACCACTACCACACCACCACTACCACACTACCACTACCACACCACCACTACCACACTACCACTACCACACCACCACTACCACACTACCACTACCACACCACCACTACCACACTACCACTACCACACCACCACTACCACACTACCACTACCACACCACCACTACCACACCACCACTACCACACCACCACTACCACACTACCACTACCACACCACCACTACCACACTACCACTACCACACCACCACTACCACACTACCACTACCACACTACCACTACCACACCACCACTACCACACTACCACTACCACACTACCACTACCACACCACCACTACCACCTACCACTACCACACCACCACTACCACCTACCACTACCACACCACCACTACCACACCACCACTACCACACTACCACTACCACACCACCACTACCACACTACCACTACCACACCACCACTACCACCTACCACTACCACACCACCACTACCACTCCACCACTACCACACTACCACTACCACACCACCACTACCACACCACACTGAACTACAGACCAGTGTCCTTGACTTGTATACCATGCAAGGTGATGGAGAAGATTGTGAGAAAAAACCTGGTAACACATCTGGAGAGAAGGGACTTCGTGACAAATCGCCAACATGGATTCAGGGAGGGTAAATCTTGCCTTACAGGCTTGATAGAATTCTACGATCAGGTGACACAGATTAAGCAAGAAAGAGAGGGCTGGACGGACTGCATTTTCTTGGATTGTCGGAAAGCCTTTGACACAGTACCGCATAAGAGGCTGGTACATAAGCTGGAGAGACAGGCAGGTGTAGCTGGTAAGGTGCTCCAGTGGATAAGGGAGTATCTAAGCAATAGGAAGCAGAGAGTTACGGTGAGGGGTGAGACCTCCGATTGGCGTGAAGTCACCAGTGGAGTCCCACAGGGCTCTGTACTCGGTCCTATCTTGTTTCTGATATATGTAAATGATCTCCTGGAGGGTATCGATTCATTTCTTTCAATGTTTGCGGACGATGCTAAAATTATGAGAAGGATTAAAACAGAAGAGGACTGTTTGAGGCTTCAAGAAGACCTAGACAAGCTGAAGGAATGGTCGAACAAATGGTTGTTAGAGTTTAACCCAACCAAATGTAATGTAATGAAGATAGGTGTAGGGAGCAGGAGGCCAAATACAAGGTATCATCTGGAGAGGAAATTCTTCAGGAGTCAGAGAAGGAAAAAGACTTGGGGGTTGATATCACGCCAGACCTGTCTCCTGCAGCACATATCAAGCGGATAACATCAGCGGCATATGCCAGGCTGGCCAACAAACGAACGGCATTCAGAAACTTGTGTAAAGAATCATTCAGAACTTTGTATACCACATATGTCAGGCCAATCCTGGAGTATGCAGCCCCAGCATGGAGTCCATATCTAGTCAAGGATAAGACTAAACTGGAAAAGGTTCAAAGGTTTGCCACGAGACTAGTACCCGAGCTGAGAGGTATGAGCTACGAGGAGAGACTACGGGAATTAAACCTCACTTCGCTGGAAGACAGAAGAGTTAGGGGGGACATGATCACCACATTCAAGATTCTGAAGGGGATTGATAGGGTAGATAAAGACAGTCTATTTAACACAAGGGGAACACGCACAAGGGGACACAGGTGGAAACTGAGTGCCCAAATGAGCCACAGAGATATTGAAATTGAAATTGAAATTGAAATAAGTTTATTGAGGTAAAATACACACAAAGGGATGAGGTAGCTTAGAAAGAACTTTTTTAGTGTCAGAGTGGTTGACAAATGGAATGCATTAGGGGGTGATGTGGTGGAGGCTGACTTCATACACAGTTTCAAGTGTAGATGTGACAGAGCCCGATAGGCTCAGGAATCTGTACACCTGTTGATTGACGGTTGAGAGGCGGGACCAAAGAGCCAGAGCTCAACCCCCGCAAACACAACTAGGTGAGTACAACTAGGTGAGTACACCACCACTACCACACCACCACTACCACACTACCACTACCACACCACCATTACCACATCACCACTACCACACCACCACTACCACACTACCACTACCACACCACCACTACCACACCACCATTACCACACCACCACTACCACACTACCACTACCACACCACCACTACCACACCACCACTACCACACCACCACTACCACACTACCACTACCACACCACCACTACCACACTACCAATACCACACCACCACTACCACACCACCACTACCACACCACCACTACCACACTACCACTACCACTACCACACCACCACTACCACCTACCACTACCACACCACCACTACCACCTACCACTACCACACCACCACTACCACACTACCACTACCACACCACCACTACCACACTACCACTACCACACCACCACTACCACACTACCACTACCCCAGCAAACACAAAACGTTTTTTGACTTTTTTAATTGGTCTCAGAAAGGTGACACTGTAACTATTTATATAAAGTCGTCATTTTAACTTATGAAATACATTAATTTCAGTCACTCAAATTGCAAATGAATAACTGACATTGTAAACATTTCTAATTTAAATTAGTACAAACATATATAGTTCACCTAGTTGTGCTTGTTGGGCTTAAGATCTGCTCTTTCGGCCTGCCTCTCAACTGTCAAACAACTGTTACTAACTACTATTTTTTTCACACACACACACACACACACACACACACACACACACACACACACACACACACACACACACACACACACACACACACACACACACACACACACACACACACACACACAGGCTGTTGGGCCTGACAGAATCTCACCATGGATACTAAAGGAAGGTGCAGAAGCACTAAGCATGCCACTCTCTATGGTGTAAAACAGGTCACTGGAATCAGGAGACTTACCAGAAAGTTGGAAGACAGCTAACGTGGTCAAAATATACAAAAAGGGTGACAGGTGAGAAGCACTAAATTACAGGCCAGTTTCCTTAACTTGTATACCATGCAAGGTGATGGAGAAGATCGTGAGGAAAAGGCTCGTAGAACATCTGGATGGAAATAACTTTGTTACGCACCACCAACATGGGTTCAGGGATGGTAAATCGTGCCTCACAGGTTTAATAGAATTTTATGACCAGGCAACAAAAATTAGGCAGGAAAGAAAAGAGTGGGCCGACTGCATTTTCCTGGATTGCCAAAAAGCCTTTGACACAGTACCCCATAAAAGGCTGTTAAAAAAATTGGAGCAACAGGCAGGAGTAAAAGGGAAGGTGCTCCAGTGGATAAGGGAGTACTTAAGCAACAGGAAACAGCGAGTAACTGTGAGGGGGAAGACATCAGAGTGGCGAGATGTCACCTGCGGAGTCTCACAGGGCTCAGTATTTGGACCCATCCTGTTTCTAATATATGTGAACGATCTTCCGGAGGGTATAGACTCATTTCTCTCTATGTTTGCTGATGATGCAAAAATTATGAGAAGAATCAAGACGGATGAAGATAGACAGAGACTACAGGATGACCTGGATAAACTGGAGGAATGGTCTAGAAAATGGCTGCTAAAGTTCAACTCGGGAAAGTGTAAGGTGATGAAATTAGGTGAAGGGAGCAGGAGGCTGAACACAAGGTATCATCTGGGAGGTGAAATCCTGCAAGAGTCAAATAGAGAGAAAGACCTGGGGGTTGATATCACACCTAACCTGTCCCCAGAGGCCCACATCAAAAGAATATCATCAGCGGCATATGCTAGACTGGCCAACATAAGAACTGCCTTTAGAAACTTGTGTAAGGAATCTTTCAGAACCCTGTATACCACTTATGTAAGACCAGTCCTGGAGTATGCAGCTCCAGCCTGGAGTCCATACCTAGTTAAACACAAGACAAAGTTAGAGAAGATTCAGCGGTATGCCACCAGGCTCGTCCCGGAACTGAGAGGATTGAGCTACGAGGAAAGGCTAAAGGAACTGAACCTCACATTCCTGGAAAACAGAAGAGTAAGGGGAGACATGATAACCACCTACAAAATTCTCAGGGGAATTGACAGGGTGGACAAAGACAAACTCTTCAACACGGGTGGGACACGAACAAGGGACACAGGTGGAAACTTAGTACCCAGATGAGCCACAGAGACGTTAGAAAGACTTTTTTTAGTGTCAGAGTAGTTAATAAATGGAATGCACTAGGAAGTGATGTGGTGGAGGCTGACTCCATTCACAGTTTCAAATGTAAATATGATAGAGCCCAGTAGGCTCAGGAATCTGTACACCAGTTGATTGACAGTTGAGAGGCGGGACCTAAGAGCCAAAGCTCAACCCCCGCAACCACAATTAGGTGAGTACAATTAGGTGAAAGGTGTTGTGTGTGTGTGTGTACTCACCTAATTGTACTCACAATTAGGTGAGTACAATTAGGTGAGTACACACATACACACACACACACACACACACACACACACACACACACACACACACACATACAGGAGGCACTGAACTACAGGCCAGTGTCCCTAACCTGCATACCATGCAAGCTGATGGAGAAGATTGTGCGAAAAAAAACTAGTGGAACATCTGGAGCGAAGGAACTTTGTAACACAGCATCAACATGGGTTCAGGGATGGCAGGTCCTGCCTCACAGGGTTACTTGAATTCTACGACCAGGCAACAAAAATAAGGCAAGAAAGAGAAGGGTGGGCAGACTGCATATTTTTGGATTGTCAGAAAGCTTTTGATACAGTGCCACACAAGAGGCTAGTGCGAAAGTTGGAGATGCAGGCTGGAGTGCGAGGGAAGGTACTCTGGTGGATAGAGGAGTACCTAAGCAACAGGAGACAACGAGTCTGTGTGAGGGGTGAGGTCTCAGATTGGCGAGACGTCACAAGTGGAGTCCCGCAGGGGTCAGTCCTTGGACCTATACTGTTTCTGGTATATGTACATGATCTCCCAGAGGGTATAGATTCGTTCCTCTCAATGTTTGCCGACGATGCAAAAATTATGAGGAGGATTGAAACAGAGGATGATAGTAGGAGGCTACAAGATGACCTGGATAGACTGAGTGAATGGTCCAACAAATGGCTGTTGAAGTTCAACCCGAGTAAATGCAAAGTAATGAAACTAGGCAGTGGAAACAGGAGGCCAGGCACAGGATACAGAATAGGAGATGAAGTACTTAATGAAACAGACAGAGAGAAAGATCTAGGAGTTGATATCACACCAAACCTGTCTCCTGAAGCCCACATAAAGAGAATAACGTCTGCGGCATATGCGAGGCTGGCTAACATCAGAACGGCGTTCAGGAACCTGTGTAAGGAATCATTCAGAATCTTGTACACCACATATGTAAGACCAATCCTGGAGTATGCGGCCCCAGCATGGAGCCCGTACCTTGTCAAGCACAAGACGAAGCTGGAAAAAGTCCAAAGGTATGCTACTAGACTAGTCCCAGAACTAAGAGGCATGAGTTATGAGGAAAGGCTGCGGGAAATGCACCTTACGACACTGGAAGACAGAAGAGTAAGGGGGGACATGATCACAACCTACAAAATCCTCAGGGGAATCGACCGGGTAAACAAGGATGAACTATTCAACACTGGTGGGACGCGAACAAGGGGACACAGGTGGAAGCTGAGTACCCAAATGAGCCACAGAGACGTTAGAAAGAACTTTTTCAGTGTCAGAGTAGTTAGTAAATGGAATGCATTAGGAAGTGATGTGGTGGATGCTGACTCCATACACAGTTTCAAATGTAGATATGATAGAGCCCAATAGGCTCAGGAATCTGTACACCAGTTGATTGACGGTTGAGAGGTGGGACCAAAGAGCCAGAGCTCAACCCCCGCAAGCACAATTAGGTGAGTACAATTAGGTGAGTACATAGGAAGAAGCCCGAAGCAGCTGTCTAACTCCCAGGTATCTATTTACTGCTAGGTAACAGACACATCAGGGTGAAGGAAACTCTGCCCACCTGTTTCTGCCGGCTGCGGGGATCGAACCCCGGTCCCAAGGTACATGAGTCCAGAGCGCTGTCTACTCAGTTAGCAGCCCCCATGTGTGTGTGTGTGTGTGTGTGTGTGTGTGTGTGTGTGTGTGTGTGTGTGTGTGTGTGTGTGTGTGTGTGTGTGTGTGTGTGTGTGTGTGTGTGTGTGTGTGTGTGTGTGTGTGTGTGTGTGTGTGTGTGTGTGTGTGTGTGTGTGTGTGTACTCACCAAGTTGTGCTTACGGGGGGTTGAGCCCTACATACCCACTCACCAGACCTGTGGGTGGATGTGCGATGTCGTGGGTGTGTAGGGGTGGGAGTGTGGTTGTATATGGCTGGGATGTGTGTGGGATGTGGTCGATATGTGCTAGTGTGTGTAATTACCTAAGTATAGTTACAGGATGACAGCTGTTACAGGATATTACAGTCTCTCCTCTCAACTGTCAATCAACTGGTGTACAGATTCCCGAACCTATTGGGGACTACCAAATCTGCATTTGAAACTGTGTATGGAGTCAGCCTCCGCCACATCCCTATTTATTGCATTCCATTTGTTAACTACTCTGACACTGAAAAAATGATTTCTAAAGTCTCTGTGGCTCATTCGGGTACTCAGTTTCCACCTGTGTCCACGTGTTCATGTTCTGTCCGTGCTAATTATCTTGTTTTTGTCCATCCTTTCAATTCCCATGAGAATTTTGAAGGTAGGTATCATGTCTCCCCTTACTCTTCTGTATTCCAGGGACGTGAGTTGCAGCTCCTTTAGCCTTTCCTCGTAGCTCATACCTCTCAGTTCTGGGACGAGTCTGGTGGCATACTGCTGAATTTTCTCTAACTTTGTCTTGTGTTTAAGTAGGTATGGACTCCAAGCTGGAGCTGCATATGCAAGTGTATAAATGTTGACTGCTATGGGGGATCTAGTATTATTATGGAGTAGGGTCAGCAGTTAGAATCAAGGTGTAACAGGGTAGTGACACAATTAGGCCCGGCCCCCAAGGAACATAGGTTCCTGTTTATACTTTAAGGTTTTAGAACAGATCTGTCGTCTGGGATACAATCAACTACGTCACTACAACAGGAGTAATGGATACACCTCAAAAACTAACTTATTTATTAAACCCTCTTAACAACAACCCCTATACATTCACAACAATAACAATAATTACTTTACCACACTATCTTACGTTAAAAGTCTTGGTCCACATAGGCAGGATACAAGGTTTTACAATTAGCACAAGCTAGGGTAAAGTCTACTAGTGAAGAACTTGAAGCTTGAGGCAACTTAGGGTAGTGAGCCCACGTTGAGTACCCTAACACAACACAACACTTAGGGGTACCCAAAACACTGGCAAATACTACAAAGGTCTACACAAGTCTTACAATTCCAGAGTAAGCACGATTATACACAAACAGCCAGGATTGGTCTGACATAAGTGGTATACAGGGTCCTGAACGATTCCTTACATAAGTTCCTAATGGTTGTTCTTATGTTGGTCAGTCTAGCATATGCCGCTGAGGATATCCTTTTGATGTGGGCCTCTGGGGACAGGTTCGGTGTGATACCAACCCCCAGATCTTTCTCTTTATTTGAATCTTGTAGGATTTCACCTCCCAGATGGTACCTTGTGTTCAGCCTTCTGCTCCCTTTGCCTAATTTCATTACTTTGCATTTTCCTGAGTTGAACTTTAGTAGCCATTTTCTAGACCATTTCTCCAGCCTGTCCAGGTCGTCCTGTGGTCTCTGTCTATCATCATCTGTCTTGATTCTTCTCATAATTTTTGCATCATCAGCAAACATAGAGACAAATGAGTCTTTACTCTCTGGAAGATCATTTACTTATATTCGAAACTAGATGGGTCCAAGTACAGAGCCCTGTGGGATTCCACTGGTGGGATTGGTGACATCTCACCAATCTGATGTCTCCTTCCCTCACCATTACTCGCTGTTTCCTGTTGTTTAGATACTCCCTTATCCACTAGAGCACCTTACCTTTTACTCCTGCCTGTTGCTCCAACTTTCGTAACAGCCTTTTATGGGGTACTGTGTCAAAAGCTTTCTGACAGTCAAAGAAAATGGACCACCCTGTCCACAGCTGTGATCCTTTCTCTCTCTTTTCTGCTTTCTGCGAAGCCTCACCAGGACAAGGGCAAACACCTGTTAATTATACACATTTAATTAATAAAGAACATGTACAGTACACTAAATAAAAGAAAGAAGAATATTAACGTAAACACTTTAAGCTACTGTAATCTGGTTGCAATCCAATACCATTCTGGCTTCACTAGCTGTCTATATCAAGTGGTTGCCCAACTCCTGAGTTGCCACATATTACTCCCTCACCAAGTGGTTAAACTCTTGTCGTAATAATATTTCACAGTCATCCCTAGAATTTATATATATATATATATATATATATATATATATATATATATATATATATATATATATATATATATATATATATATATATATATATATACATATATATATATATACATATATATATATACATATATATATATATACATATATATATACATATATATATATATATATATATATATATATATATATATATATATATATATATATATATATATATATATATATATATATATATATGTCGTACCTAGTAGCCAGAACGCACTTCTCAGCCTACTATGCAAGGCCCGATTTGCCTAATAAGCCAAGTTTTCCTGAATTAATATATATTCTCTAATTTTTTTCTTATGAAATGATAAAGCTACCCATTTCATTATGTATGAGTTGAATTTTTTTTTATTGGAATTAAAATTAACGTAGATATATGACCGAACCTAACCAACCCTACCTAACCTAACCTAACCTATCTTTATAGGTTAGGTTAGGTTATGTAGCTGAAAAAGTTAGGTTAGGTGAGGTTAGGTAGGTTAGGTAGTCGAAAAACAATTAATTCATGAAAACTTGGATTATTAGGCAAATCGGGCCTTGCATAGTAGGCTGAGAAGTGCATTCTGGCTACTAGGTACGACATATATATATATATATATATATATATATATATATATATATATATATATATATATATATATATATATATATATATATATATATATACATATGTCGTACCTAATAGCCAGAACGCACTTCTCAGCCTACTATTCAAGGCCCGATTTGCCTAATAAGCCAAGTTTTCATGAATTAATGTTTTTTCGTCTACCTAACCTACCTAACCTAACCTAACCTAGCTTTTTTTGGCTACCTAACCTAACCTTACCTATAAATATAGGTTAGGTTAGGTTAGGTAGGGTTGGTTAGGTTCGGTCATATATCTACGTTAATTTTAACTCCAATAAAAAAAATTGACCTCATACATAGAGAAAAGGGTTGCTTTATCATTTCATAAGAAACAAATTATAGTAAATATATTAATTCAGGAAAACTTGGCTTATTAGGCAAATCGGGCCTTGAATAGTAGGCCAAAAAGTGAGTTCTGGCTACTAGGTACGACACATATATATATACACATATTATATATATATATATATATATATATATATATATATATATATATATATATATATATATATATATATATATATATATATATTAGTTGATTTTATACCCGCACTGGGTCAGGTGATAATACAATAAAGGTGAAAACATGGGGGGATATATAAGGGATAAATGTGAGGTGAAACATAGAGGTAACTGCAGAAGGCTTATTGGCCCATATAAAATAAAACTCCTAAGGGGGAGCCCATTGCTACTCCGTCTATTTGTAAATGCATGTCTCCTTGTGGACTGATGAAAGGGGCTTCCTTTGTACATGCTTCGAGAAGACTTTTCAAGTGTGGCTCAGGTATGTCTAATTTGGGGGTGCTCTCGTCTCTGTATACTCTGTCCAGTATCATTCCTATGGTTGTGTCGACTGGGACGTTGGTAAATAGGGATTCAACGTCCAGGGAAGCGATGATTCCATCGGGCTGGGTAGATTTGATCAATTCTAGGAAATCTGCTGATGATTGTAGACTAAACTTACTTGGAGTGTACGGAGTTAGGAGTTCATTGAGTTTCTTTGCCAGGTGATAAGTTGGGGTTGGTATTTGGCTGATTATAGGGCGTAGTGGGTTACCTGGTTTATGCGTCTTAACATTGCCGTAGGCATATCCTAAGTCATAGTCGCCTTGAAGTTTATTGAAATGCACACTACCTTTCTTTGCGTTGATTGCTGTAATTGTTTTGTTTACTTTCCGCTTAAGGTCTTCTACGGGGTTCCTCGTGATTCGTTGAAATTTGGAGTCGTCACTTAGGATGTCGCTAATTTTGTTCATGTATTCATGGGTAGGAATCAATACATATGCTGCTGTTTTGTCGGCTTTTCTTATTGTTACGTCTTTCAGATTTTTTAGTTGTTTTGCTGCTTCTTTGAGTCGTGGGGTTAAGATTGTAGATGAATATGTTCCTCGTTTTTTCCCTGCTTCTGCAAGTAGTTCAGCCTGAAGTGTGTCAGTGGTGATGACTTTTGTTGTCTTCTAGCTTATGGATGTCGTCCAGAAGCATTTCGATTTCCAGGCGTTTTTGATGCATCTTTGGTTTAGATATGAATTAACAATTTAGACCAAGATTTAAGAGGTCTCGTTGGTCCTGGGTAAGATCATAAGAAGTCAGGTTAATGTAGCCATCTTTAGGACGAGGGATCTTAACCTGTCCACCGTTTAGGGCTGTTAACTTACGGAGTGTCTTTGTTTCTACACGAGTTTTATGTTGTTGTTTCAGGTTAAATAGTTCACTGTTGATGGTGTGCTTGAGTTGGATAGGGATGTCGTACTGGGTCCATTTGTTTAACAGATGCTCAGCCTGCTCTGTAAGGGTTTGGAGGGCTTCCTTCTTCTTGTTTAGTTGATGCCGAATGAGCTCTTGCCTATACCCATAGGTAAACTCTGTATTGCGGACTGCTGGGTCATGTGGGTTTATATTGGTGTATTTTCATATTCAATGAAACATGTGCGTTTCATTGATATGAAGTGATAGCTTCGGCTATCACTTCCTTATGTCCGGTCGTGATGGTCAAGCGGATTAAGGCGTCCTGTAGTTACCAGTTGCATTGCTCCTGGGAGTATGGGTTCGAATCACTTCTGGGGTGTGAGTTTTCAGTCACATATAGTCCTGGGGACCATTCAGGCTTATTTGCATTTGTGTTCCTCACGTGTGCCCCAAAGAATGAGATGATTTGATAAAATGCTATGCCCAAGATTACCATCCGAGTGCCGGCGAGGAAGTGGTCAAATAGCTTCGGCTATCACTTCCTTATGTCCGGTCGTGAAGGTCAAGCAGATTAAGGCGTTCTGTAGTTACCAGTTGCATTGCTCCTGGTAGTATGGGTTCGAGTCACTTCTGGGGTTGTGAGTTTTTTAGTCGCATATAGTCCTGGGGACCATTCAGGTCTGTTTGCATTTGTGTTCCTCATGTGTGCCCCAAAGAATGAGGTGATTTGATAAAATGCTATGCCCAAGATTACCATCCGAGTGCCGGCGGGGAAGTGGTTCATATAGCTTCGGCTATCACTTCCTTATATCCGGTCGTGATGGTCAAGCGGATTAAGGCGTCCTGTAGTTACCAGTTGCATTGCTCCTGGGATTATGGGTTCGAGTCATTTCTGGGGTGTTAGTTTTCAGTCGCATATAGTCCTGGGGACCATTCAGGCTTGTTTGCATATGTAAATGTATATATATATATATATATATATATATATATATATATATATATATATATATATATATATATATATATATATATATATATATATATATATATATGTCGTACCTAATAGCCAGAACGCACTTCTCAGCCTACTATTCAAGGCCCGATTTGCCTAATAAGCCAAGTTTTCATGAATTAATGTTTTTTCGTCTACCTAACCTACCTAACCTAACCTAACCTAGCTTTTTTTGGCTACCTAACCTAACCTTACCTATAAATATAGGTTAGGTTAGGTTAGGTAGGGTTGGTTAGGTTCGGTCATATATCTACGTTAATTTTAACTCCAATAAAAAAAAATGACCTCATACATAGAGAAAAGGGTAGCTTTATCATTTCATAAGAAAAAAATTATAGTAAATATATTAATTCAGGAAAACTTGGCTTATTAGGCAAATCGGGCCTTGAATAGTAGGCTGAGAATTGAGTTCTGGCTACTAGGTACGACATATATATATATAATCTTTGGACAACACCCACCAGTGGGACTCGAACCCAGAAAGCACAACTACCTTCCAGTAGCTGGCATAGCTAGTATGCTTTAACCCACTACACCATCAGACCTTACAAAAGAAGTAGATAGTTCGAGATATATATCCCAAACATCTCCACTTCCCGAAGGCACCAGATGAGTGTGGGGTCAGTCTGCATTTTCCATCAAGCCACTGTCAATGTGAGAGAACTCGTGTCCAGCTTATAAGCCTATACTTGCATAAACCACAAGTGAAGATTAATAATCTTTGGACAACACCCACCAGTGGGACTCGAACCCAGAAAGCACAACTACCTTCCAGTAGCTGGCATAACTAGTATGCTTTAACCCACTACACCATCAGACCTTACAAAAGAAGTAGATAGTTCGAGATATATATCCCAAACATCTCCACTTCCCGAAGGCACCAGATGAGTGTGGGGTCAGTCTGCATTTTCCATCAAGCCACTGTCAATGTGAGAGAACTCGTGTCCAGCTTATAAGCTGGACACGAGTTCTCTCACATTGACAGTGGCTTGATGGAAAATGCAGACTGACCCCACACTCATCTGGTGCCTTCGGGAAGTGGAGATGTTTGGGATATATATCTCGAACTATCTACTTCTTTTGTAAGGTCTGATGGTGTAGTGGGTTAAAGCATACTAGTTATGCCAGCTACTGGAAGGTAGTTGTGCTTTCTGGGTTCGAGTCCCACTGGTGGGTGTTGTCCAAAGATTATTAATCTTCACTTGTGGTTTATGCAAGTATAGGCATATATATATATATATATATATATATATATATATATATATATATATATATATATATATATATATATATATATATATATATATATATATATATATATATATATATATATATATATTATTAAATATGACCGAAAAAGTAAGATTAATAATTCTAACACGAATTTTCTCTATCTTTCGTACATTTCTTTTCACTATTGGTGGTAATTCAAAAATCAATTCTCCAAAATTAATTTTTATTTCTAGTCTGACGCGACACTTGAGCGCGTTTCGTAAAACTTATTACATTTTCAAAGACTTTACATACACAACTGAATAGAACTTACACATCTCCGATTTGTTTATATCTACATTTGAGTGAGGTGGATGGGGTGAGGTGGCATTAATAGGGTATTAATTTCATCAACACAAGACAGAACACGAAACAATGGGTATTGAAAGGAAGTGATTGTAGAAAGCCTATTGGTCCATATTTCTTGATGCTTCTATATTGGAGCGGAGTCTTCAGGTGGGTAGAATATAGTTGTCCATTAATTGGCTGTTGATTGCTGGTGTTGACTTTTTAATGTGTAGTGCCTCGCAAACGTCAAGCCGCCTGCTATCGCTGTATCTATCGATGATTTCTGTGTTGTTTACAAAAATTTCTCTGGCGATGGTTTGGTTGTGGGAAGAGATTATATGTTCCTTAATGGAGCCCTGTTGCTTATGCATCGTTAAACACCTAGAAAGAGATGTTGTTGTCTTGCCTATATACTGGTTTTTTTGGAGCTTACAGTCCCCAAGAGGTCATTTGAAGGCATAGACTACGTTGGTCTCTTTTAAAGCGTTCTGCTTTGTGTCTGGAGAGTTTCTCATGAGTAGGCTGGCCGTTTTTCTGGTTTTATAGTAAATCGTCAGTTGTATCCTCTGATTTTTGTCTATAGGGGTAACGTTTCTATTAACAATATCTTTCAGGACCCTTTCCTCCGTTTTATGAGCTGTGGAAAAGAAGTTCCTGTAAAATAGTCTAATAGGGGGTATAGGTGTTGTGTTAGTTGTCTCTTCATAGGTTGCATGGCATTTCACTTTCCTTCTTATGATGTCTTCGACGAAACCATTGGAGAAGCCGTTGTTGACTAGGACCTGCCTTATCCTACAGAGTTCTTCGTCGACTTGCTTCCATTCTGAGCTGTGGCTGAAAGCACGGTCGACATATGCGTTAACAACACTCCTTTTGTACCTGTCTGGGCAGTCGCTGTTGGCATTTAGGCACATTCCTATGTTCGTTTCCTTAGTGTAGACTGCAGTGTGGAAACCTCCGCTCTTTTCCATGACTGTTACATCTAGAAAGGGCAGCTTCCCATCCTTTTCCATCTCGTAAGTGAAACGCAGCACGGAACTCTGCTCAAACGCCTCCTTCAGCTCCTGCAGATGTCTGACATCAGGACATCAGGACATCGAAGACATCATAAGAAGGAAAGTGAAACGCCATGCAACCTCTGAAGAGACAACTAACACAACACCTATACCCCCTATTAGACTATTTTAAAGGAACTTCTTTTCCACAGCTCATAAAACGGAGGAAAGGGTCCTGAAAGATTTTGTTAATAGAAACGTTATCCCTACAGACAAAAATCAGAGGATACAACTGACGATTTGCTATAAAACCAGAAAAACGGCCAGCCTACTCATGAGAAACTCTCCAGACACAAAGCAGAACACTTTAAAAGAGACCAACGTAGTCTATGCCTTCAAATGACCTCTTGGGGACTGTAAGCTCCAAAAAAACCCAGTATATAGGCAAGACAACAACATCTCTTTCTAGGCGTTTAACGATGCATAAGCAACAGGGCTCCATTAAGGAACATATAATCTCTTCCCACAACCAAACCATCGCCAGAGAAATTTTTGTAAACAACACAGAAATCATCGATAGATACAGCGATAGCAGGCGGCTTGACGTTTGCGAGGCACTACACATTAAAAAGTCAACACCAGCAATCAACAGCCAATTAATGCACAACTATATTCTACCCACCTCAAGACTCCGCTCTAATATAGAAGCATCAAGAAATATGGACCAATAGGCTTTCTACAATCACTTCCATTCAATACCCATTGTTTTGTGTTCTGTCTTGTGTTGATGAAATTAATACCCTATTAATGCTACCTCACCCCATCCACCTCACTCAAATGTAGATATAAACAAATCGGAGATGTTTAAGTTCTATTCAGTTGTGTATGTAAAGTCTTTGAAAATGTAATAAGTTTTACGAAACGCACTCAAGTGTCGCGTCAGACTAGAAATAAAAATGAATTTTGGAGAATTGATTTTTGAATTACCACCAACAGTGAAAAGAAATGTACGAAAAAGAGAGAACATTCGTGTTAGAATTATTAATCTTACTTTTTCGGTCATATTTAATAATATATGTCTACAGGAAAGACTGCTACCAAAATATACTAATATTAAAACGCACGACCCATCAGCAAGGAATCAAGCCTTTACGATAAAATATCGCCAGAATCTGATTCGTGATCAGATATACAAGGCGGAAAATGAAATCAAAGACAACAAAACGCAACTACTTCATGCTACAAACGAATGGAGAAATAGCAACATCGACGAAAGTCTCCGTACCCGCATTGAACAACACCTCGACATCCTCACAGACCGACATCACCTCAGCACTGAAACAAGGATTATCAAGAAACTAACAACGTTATATGGAGGACCTATGGCAATTCCATGACCAAGAGGTGGCTTCCTGAACCTTGCAGGAATCAACCTCACTGAGGACCAAATCACTGTCCTAAATCTGGGTATAAACTGTCACGTTATGTCCAGACCGAGTGAGATGGCCCGGAAAGTGGAGTTGGAAATCCTGTTGGACGACATATTCGACCTCGGGACACAAAAGAAGGTCAATACCAAAGACACCTTGCAAGCAGAACTTATTGCGGAAGGAGGAAAGAATCGAGGCAATTACAGAAGCACCATACTGTCCCCCGAGCTCAAAGCGGCAGCTAAAAGCCTTCGTGACAACAAGGAGATAGTTGTCAGGAGAGGCGACAAGTCGCCAATATACGTCATTCTTAAAAAAGACGAATATCTGGCGAAAATGAACCTCATACTCTCTGACCAAACTAAATTCCAAAGGGTAACGAAGGACACTACAGCCGAATTAAAAGCAAAGGTCAACAAACTGATCGAAACTGTGAACGCCAAGAAATCCGGACTCCACCTGCCAAAGATTATTGGGGAATATAAACCTGGATATGCGTATGGAAATGTCAAGACATACAAGCCTGGAAACCCACTTCGGCCAATCATTAGCCAGATACCCACACCCACGTACAGACTGGCGAAGCGACTCAACGGCCTGCTGGCTCCTTATGTCCCTTGCGCCTTCAGCCTGAAGTCTCCAAAGGAATTTGTTGACTTACTGCGGGGCACACGGGCCACAGGGATAAGAGCCTCGTTGGACGTAGAATCACTGTTCACCAACGTACCTGTGGACGAGACAATCGGGATGATAGCCGACAGAGTGTATCGTGATCCAGCCTGTACTCCTCTTGACATACCAGAAAATATTCTAAGGAAACTACTCCTAGCTTGTACTAAAGAGGCACCCTTCTTGAGCCCGGATGGGCACATGTATAAGCAAGTAGATGGGGTTGCCATGGGTTCTAACGTAGGTGTCCTGTTTGTAAACTTCTACATGGGTACCATCGAGCAAAAAGTCCTAGTCGACATGAACTTGAAACTGGCCATATACTGCAGGTATGTTGACGACATTTTTACACAGGTACCTGATGCCAGACATCTGCAGGAGCTGAAGGAGGCGTTTGAGCAGAGTTCCGTGCTGCGTTTCACTTACGAGATGGAAAAGGATGGGAAGCTGCCCTTTCTAGATGTAACAGTCATGGAAAAGAGCGGAGGTTTCCACACTGCAGTCTACACTAAGGAAACGAACATAGGAATGTGCCTAAATGCCAACAGCGACTGCCCAGACAGGTACAAAAGGAGTGTTGTTAACGCATATGTCGACCGTGCTCTCAGCCACAGCTCAGAATGGAAGCAAGTCGACGAAGAACTCTGTAGGGTAAGGCAGGTCCTAGTCAACAACGGCTTCTCCAATGGTTTCGTCAAAGACATCATAAGAAGGAAAGTGAAACGCCATGCAACCACTTAAGAGACAACTAACACAACACCTATACCCCCTATTAGACTATTTTACAGGAACTTCTTTTCCACAGCTCATAAAACGGAGGAAAGGGTCCTGAAAGATATTGTTAATAGAAACGTTATCCCTACAGACAAAAATCAGAGGATACAACTGACGATTTACTATAAAACCAGAAAAACGGCCAGCCTACTCATGGGAAACTCTCCTGACACAAAGCAGAACGCTTTAAAAGAGACCAACGTAGTCTATGCCTTCAAATGCCCTCTTGGGGACTGTAAGCTCCAAAAAAAACAGTATATAGGCAAGACAACAACATATCTTTCTAGGCGTTTAACGATGCATAAGCAACAGGGCTCCATTAAGGAACATATAATCTCTTCCCACAACCAAACCATCGCCAGAGAAATCCTAGTAAACAACACAGAAATCATCGATAGATACAGCGATAGTAGGCGGCTTGATGTTTGCGAGGCACTACACATTAAAAAGTCAACACCAGCAATCAACAGCCAATTAATGCACAACTATATTCTACCCTCCTCAAGACTCCGCTCCAATATAGAAGCATCAAGAAATATGGACCAATAGGCTCTCTACAATCACTTCCATTCAATACCCATTGTTTCGTGTTCTGTCTTGTGTTGATGAAATTAATACCCTATTAATGCCACCTCACCCCATCCACTTCACTCAAATGTAGATATAAACAAATCGGAGATGTGTAAGTTCTATTCAGTTGTGTATGTAAAGTCTTTGAAAATGTAATAAGTTTTACGAAATGCGCTAAAGTGTCGCGTCAGACTAGAAATAAAAATGAACTTTGGAGAATTGATTTTTGAATTACCACCAACAGTGAAAAGAAATGTACGAAAGATAGAGAAAATTTGTGTTAGAATCATTAATCTTACTTTTTCGGTCATATTTAATAATATATGTCTACAGGAAAGACTGCTACCAAAATATACTTATATATATATATATATATATATATATATATATATATATATATATATATATATATATATATATATATATATATATATATATATATATATATATATATATATGTCGTACCTAGTAGCCAGAACTCACTTCTCAGCCTACTATTCAAGGCTCGATTTGCCTAATAAGCCAAGTTTTCCTGAATTAATATATTTACTATAATTTTTTTCTTATGAAACGATAAAGCAACCCTTTTCTCTATGTATGAGGTCAATTTTTTTTTATTGGAGTTAAAATTAACGTAGATATATGACCGAACCTAACCAACCCTACCTAACCTAACCTAACCTATATTTATAGGTAAGGTTAGGTTAGGTAGCCAAAAAAAGCTAGGTTAGGTTAGGTTAGGTAGGTTAGGTAGACGAAAAATCATTAATTCATGAAAACTTGGCTTATTAGGCAAATCGGGCCTTGAATAGTAGGCTGAGAAGTGCGTTCTGGCTATTAGGTACGACATATATATATATATATATATATATATATATATATATATATATATATATATATATATATATATATATATATATATATATATATATATATATATATATGTCGTACCTAATAGCCAGAACGCACTTCTCAGCCTACTATTCAAGGCCTGATTTGCCTAATAAGCCAAGTTTTCATGAATTAATGTTTTTTCGTCTACCTAACCTACCTAACCTAACCTAACCTAGCTTTTTTTGGCTACCTAACCTAACCTTACCTATAAATATAGGTTAGGTTAGGTTAGGTAGGGTTGGTTAGGTTCGGTCATATATCTACGTTAATTTTAACTCCAATAAAATAAAATTGACCTCATACATAGAGAAAAGGGTTGCTTTATCATTTCATAAGAAAAAAATTATAGTAAATATATTTATTCAGGAAAACTTGGCTTACTAGGCAAATCGGGCCTTGAATAGTAGGCTGAGAAGTGAGTTCTGGCTACTAGGTACGACATATATATATATATATATATATATATATATATATATATATATATATATATATATATATATATATATATGTCGTACCAAGTAGCCAGAACTCACTTCTCAGCCTACTATGCAAGGCCCGATTTGCCTAATAAGCCAAGTTTTACTGAATTAATATATTTTCTCTAATTTTTTTCTTATGAAATGATAAAGCTACCCATTTCATTATGTATGAGGTCATTTTTTTTTATTGGAGTTAAAGTTAACGTAGATATATGGCCGAACCTAACCAACCCTACCTAACCTAACCTAACCTATCTTTATAGGTTAGGTTAGGTTAGGTAGCCAAAAACGTTAGGTTAGGTTAGGTTAGGTAGGTTAGGTTGTCGAAAAAACATTAATTCATGAAAACTAGGCTTATTAGGCAAATCGGGCCTTGCATAGTAGGCTGAGAAGTGAGTTCTGGCTACTAAGTACGACATATATATATATATATATATATATATATATATATATATATATATATATATATATATATATATATATATATATATATGTGTCGTACCTAGTAGCCAGAATGCACTTCTCAGCCTACTATGCAAGGCCCGATTTGCCTAATAAGCCAAGTTTTCCTGAATTAATATATTTTCTCTAATTTTTTTCTTATGAAATGATAAAGCTACCCATTTCATTATGTATGAGGTCAATTTTGTTTTATTGGAGTTAAAATTAACGTAGATATATGACCGAAACTAACCAACCCTACCTAACCTAACCTAACCTAACTTTGTAGGTTAGGTTAGGTTAGGTAGCAGGAAATGTTAGGTTAGGTTAGGTTAGGTAGGTTAGGTAGTCGAAAAACAATTAAATCATGAAAACTTGGCTTATTAGGCAAATCGGGCCAAGCATAGTAGGCTGAGAAGTGCGTTCTGGCTACTAGGTACGACATATATATATATGTCGTACCTAGTAGCCAGAACGCACTTCTCTGCCTACTATTCAAGGCCCGATTTGCCTAATAAGCCAAGTTTTCATGAATTAATTGTTTTTCGACTATCTAACCTACCTAACCTAACCTAACCTAACTTTTTCGGCCACCTAACCTAACCTAACCTATTAAGATAGGTTAGGTTAGGTTAGGTAGGGTTGGTTAGGTTCGGTCATATATCTACGTTAATTTTAACTCCAATAAAAAAATTGACTTCATACACAACGAAATGGGTAGCTTTATCATTTCATAAGAAAAAAAATAGAGAAAATATATTAATTCATGAAAACTTGGCCTATTAGGCAAATAGGGCCTTGCATAGTAGGCTGAGAAGTGCGTTCTGGCTACTAGGTACGACATATATATGTATATATATATATATATATATATGTCGTACCTAGTAGCCAGAACTCACTTTTCAGCCTACAATGCAAGGCCCGATTTGCCTAATAAGCCAAGTTTTCATGAATTCATATATTTTCTCTAATTTTTTTCTTATGAAATGATAAAGCAACCCATTTCATTATGTAAGAGGTAAATTTTTTTTTATTGGAGTTAAAATTAACATAGATATATGACCGAACCTAACCAACCCTACCTAACCTAACCTAACCTATCTTTATAGGTTAGGTTAGGTTAGGTAGCCGAAAAAGTTAGGTTAGGTTAGGTTAGGTTGGTTAGGTAGTCGAAAAGCAATTAATTCATGAAAACTTGGCTTATTAGGCAAATCGGGCCTTGCATAGTAGGCTCAGAAGTGAGTTCTGGCTACTAGGTACGACATATATATATATATATATATATATATATATATATATATATATATATATATATATATATATATATATATATATATATATATATATATATATATATATATATGTCGTACCTAGTAGCCAGAACGCACTTCTCAGCCTACTATGCAAGGCCCGATTTGCCTAATAAGCCAAGTTTTCATGAATTAATTGTTTTTCGACTACCTAACCTACCTAACCTAACCTAACCTAACTTTTTCGGCTACCTAACCTAACCTAACCTATAAAGATAGGTTAGGTTAGGTTAGGTAGGGTTGGTTAGGTTCGGTCATATATCTACGTTAATTTTAACTCCAATAAAAAAAATTGACCTTATAAATAATGAAATGGGTAGCTTTATCATTTCATAAGAAAAAAAATAAAGAAAATATATTAATTCAGGAAAACTTGGCTTATTAGGCAAATCGGGCCTTGCATAGTAGGCCGAGAAGTGCATTCTGGCTACTAGGTACGACATATATATATATATATATATATATATATATATATATATATATATATATATATATATATATATATATGCTACATCTGGGACAGGTAAAAACATTTTTTTTTAAACAGCGCCATCTGTTGCACGTAAGAGAACCACACACTATTCTAAATATGTTACAATTCCATTTCAATGTTTCTGATTGCTTTGATAAGTTGAATTTTCATAGATTTCGATTTATTTTCATTGCGATTTATGTATTTTATGTGACATTGCCTTGGAATTTAGTTGTGTTGTTTACCATACTGTTAATTTCATGGGAATAGTTTATTTTTTTATTTCTTTTATTTCGTTTTTGAACTGTTATACATATTTTTTTGTGATGGGAACATCAGCTCATTTGGGAATGCATTCGGCAAGGGAGTGGGAAATGGTGGGGAGGACGAGGGGATGGGAGTGGGGGATGGTTGTGAGGACGAGGGGACAAGGGGAGGGTGTAATGGAGGGGAGGAGGATAGGATGGGGGAATTGGGGACGAGGGGACGGGGGAATGGAGAATGGTAGGGAGGACAATGGGACAAGGGAATGGGGTATGTAGGGGAGAAAGAAGGGAGAGGGGAATAGTAGGGAGGACGAGGAAACGGTGAAGTGGGAGATAGTGGGGAGAACAAGGGGACGGTGGAGTGGGAATGGGTTGGAGGACAACGGGACTGTGGAGTGGGAAACTGTGGGGAGGACCAGAGGATGGGGGAGGGGGAATGGCGGTGAGGACAAGAGGATGAGGGAATTGGGAATGGTTGGGAGGATGACGGGACAGGGGAGTGGGGAATGGTGAGGAGGACTAAGGGACAGGGGCCATGGTTGCTGTGGCTGAGCACCGCACATATGTGTTGCTGAACCACAGCAACGTGTGGCCGGGTACAGCTAGTGTATCCATAAACACTTGCCATGATCGTTGGGCACACGATCAATCACAGGCAATCACCACCATCTGGTTCAAATAGACTTACCACAGAATTTATCTAATTTGAGGGCGCTCACTCGCTGACGCTTGACCAGGGCGCTCAGACAAGCCGCCCCCTGAAAATGCTTCAGCACTGCTTCACAACTCTTTCTGCAGTCCACAACTTGATTCCACACCTTTCCAGACTGATTCCACTACCGAAACGTCTGCTCACTTCGTTCCATTTGAAGGTATATCAATTAGGGGTCCTTCTCTAACAGGAGCTCAACAGAGCGCGACCTTCCCTCACGATTTCTGCTGCTCAAGTGACCAGCGAGCCTCACACCTTCAACAAACTCTCCACATCTCAGGTCAAGTCATTTATTTACATATTTATTCTCTGCCCATGCTTTTCAACTATTCATCAATATTAGCCTAGTATTTAATATATATTCCCATGTCTATATTACTGTGACCTCGCAGTTAGGTCAGGTTTAATGAATAACTCTCACAGGGGGTAGACTCGTTTTTCAAGCTACCTGGGATCATAACACCCCCCAGACCCTGATGTGTGTGTGACTGTGTGTGTGTGTGTGTGTGTGTGTGTGTGTGTGTGTGTGTGTGCGTGTGTGTGTGTGTGTGTGTGTACTCACCTAATTGTGCTTACGGGGATTGAGCTCTGGCTCTTTGGTCCCGCCTATCAACTGTCAATCAACTGATGTACAGATTCCTGAGCCTACTGGGCTCTATCATATCTACATTTGAAACTGTGTATGGATGTCAGCCTCCACCACATCACTGTCTTCCATCTGTTAACTACTCTGACACTGAAAAAAATCCTTCTAACGTCCCTGTGGCTCATTTGGGTACTCAGTTTCCACCTGTTACCAGTGACTTATTGTACATCATGGAGAGTGGTAGGCACAGAGCTTATGCTCCTTTCTTTAGAATCCATGGTGAGATTCCATCCAGGCCTATAGCCTTTGTCACATCCAAATCTAGCAGATGCTTCCTCACCTCCCCACTGGGAGGTGAGGAAGCATCATTTCTTCTTTCATTTGGTGGTGGGTTATATATCACTGCTACTATTACTCTTGGTCGTCCCATCGTCATGGTGCCTGTTATGAAGTCTCTGAACCCTTCACAGCCTGGAATAACCATCTCCTTGAAACTCCATTCTTTTCTCATCAGTAGAACCACTCTGCCTCCCCCCTACCCCTCCCTCTCTTTCCTTATTACAGTGTAATCCTGGGGAAAACCACATTCGTTATGATTCCTGAGAGTTTTGTTTCTGTGAGCCCAATTACATCTGGGTTTACTTGTGTTCTTTTCCTAAGTTCACTAGCCTTGTTTGTAATCCCATCTATGTTCGAGAACATGACCTTGAAGCTGACTCTCTTTTGTCCATTCTCAGTTTCTGTTGATTCCACTGGAGTTGGTGTCAGGGTTCACCCCCTTCCAACCTGTGGTTTGGGTCGTCCCACATGTCTTAGCACCTCAGTACCGGGCGCCACTGCTCACCCTTGGCCTCCCCCAGTCAACTAAGGGCTAGCCTTATACACCCCTAGTGAGTGGGGAGAGTCAAGTTTCAAATAACTCGCTTAAACCTGCCTGTCCTGACACTGGAACGCTTTCTTCTTTTTATCTAGTCTACTCAGGTCGCCAGCTGGGTGTTTATGCTCGTGTCCCAGCAACACGTCAGAGGTCTTAATGGTTATCTTAATCAAGGATGCAATATCATGTGTAGTACAAGGTGTCACTAATGGTCTCATAAATATATAATATATATAGCCCTAGATAATGGAGACTCACTTAAACTCTTCAGTTAGTTTAACAGTTTACTGAAGAAAACATATATACATTTACAAATGGCATAAAGAAATGTCTATGTTGAAATCATCCGCTGGCGGCAGCATTTCTCGATGCCACGTCTCTGGCAACACGGTCAGCTGACTGGATCCACTCCTCCCGCGCGGGCACACACCTCGCGCCTCTGGCAGCACGATCAGTTGACGGTTCTAGCTGTCAGAACGTCGGGACTTTCCCACGCCTCCAGCGATGCGATCAGCTGTGTGTTTCAGAGTACGTTGCTGGCTCCTTGACCACCAATTACCCTTCCTGGATCACTAACATCCCCACCTTAATGTTAACACACACCAACTCATGCCTAAATGAGTTTTTGGCTCCTAGCCTAACGTCCTGTCACTTAGACAATAAAATGATGAGTGGAAATATTCACAACATATAAAATACTCTAACTCGCCTAGCTCAAAAAGGGGTAAGGGAGGGACAATTATCTACCTTATTTCACTCCAACCACGAAGCTGACTCGTCCTCTGTTGAGGGATGTTGAGGTTCCTGGTTCTGGCTTCTGGTCTCCTGATGAACATTTCCCACACACACACAGGTTCCTCCGTCCTCCGTCCTCCGTTACCTCCGTGGTAACGCATCCTCGCCGTGCTCACATCCAACAGGTACTGCCTTCCTCCTCCTATTCTCTGGGGTACTGGAGACAGGTTCCTCCGTCGTCGTCCTCCACACTCACTGGCACTGTAGACTCTTCGCAGTCCAGCACAGCTTCCCTTCGCCTTAACTGCCAGTAGATTTGGGCCCGGCCCTAGCTTCTCACTTGATGTGTATGACGTGGTCCTCTAGTGGGCGTCCCAGACGTCACCAGCCCAAAGTTCCTTCTGCTGCAGACTCTTGATACGGCTTTTGGCTCTTCAATCCGGTCCGTCCTAGACTCCGGGAACTCCACAGAAGTTGGATGGCTTCCCAGACTGTCTGCAGAATCGAAGCGGAGCTTAAATCTACTGGTAAGGACTCTCTAGGTTCGGAGCTTGCTCGAGCACGTCTTCCCTCTCTGACGGCTCGTGATGTACTGTCTTCCCGCCCAGGTGCCAGCTGCCCCCCGAGCCCTGTGCCTCATGACGTCACACCGCCCGAGGGCTCTCGTCATTGGTCACTTCCGGCACGTGACCTCACCTGGCCAATCAGGTGCCGGGAAGCGTCAGGAAGTCTTGGCGGGAAACAGGATGGCGCGTCACCGTCCTGTGCTTCAAAAGGCGTAAGCCCCTTTCATTATCAAACCTAGCTGGACATTTTACAGCCAGCTTAATCATGCTCCACGCTTTCCCACACATGAAAATGTTCCCTGAACATCAGAGAACACTTAGCCTATGAAGATATGACTCTTGTAAGCTGGGAAGGAAGAATACAAAGGTGGACACCGTCACATGGAGGGGCAAGAGATGTCTGGGATGGGTGAGCCTATGAAGGAGGAACTGGGGGTCTGGGGTTTGAGGGGGCTGGGAGGATCTGGAACAAGGGGGCGAAGGGGGTCTGACATGATGCGGCTGACGGGGGGTCTGGGGTTGGGGGTTAGTTGGGGCATGGGATGAGGGAGCTGGAGGGGCATGTGGTGGGAGGTCACGGGCTGGGGTATGCAGGGTAGACTGGGGTGGGTTGACAAGGAGAGTAGTATAAAGTACGACTATGACCGGCCGTTTTCATTTTTTCCTGGGCCGGTCGTAACACCAGGGTTTTTTCCTGTTTTTCCCCCCGGCCGGTCGTAGCACCAGGGTTTTTTCCTGTTTTTCCCCCCGGCTGGTCGTAGCATCATGGGTTTTTCTCGATTTTTTTCCTGGGCCGCTCGTAGCATCAGGGTTTTTCTCAATTTTTTTTCCTGGGTCGGTAGTAGCATCATGGGTTTTTCTCGATTTTTTTCCTGGGCCGGTCGTAGCATCTGGGTTTTCTGCATGTTGCTCTATTGTCCGTGCCATTTAGCTGAAGGGGATTAAAAGGCTGGTCCCTGTCATAGTCGAATTTCGTTACCCCAGTGAACCTTGCACAGGCATCACCAATGGTCAATGACGTCATCGGGTAGCCAGTCTTCAATTTGCCTGGGAGTAGGATTAAAAGGCTGGTCCCTGGGGTACCCAAATTTCGTTACCCCAGTGGCCCATGCACAGGCATAGCCAATGGGCAATGACGTCATCTGCCAGCCAGACTTCAATTTGCCTTGGGGTAGGATTAAAAGGCCGGCTCCTGGCGTACCCAAATTCTGTTACCCCGGTGACCCTGCACAGACATTGCTAATGGTCAATGACGTCACCCTGTCTTCATCTTCCCTGTATAAGTCCGTTTTCTGTTATAGTGTAATTATTCCCATTTTCAATATTTTTAGCAAAGGGGGATTCAAATGCTGCCATCTGTCAAGCCTAATGTGCAATGGTGTTAACCATTATAAGCTCGTTTTTCACAATAAGGTATTACCATACGGTTTCCTATTGTCTAAGATCATTTTAACATAAGAAATGAGTTCCACCCTGTTACAGAACCAGTATTTACCCAGGTCATTTTCCTAAACCTAAAAAACATATTTCCAACTTATGTCCATTGTTTCGTGTTTATAGTATTAATAGCCCATTACTATCCCTTTTGCCATGTTTCCCCTATTTCTTCTTTGCCTTTGTAGATAATGCAATTTAAGCTTTGTCAATCTGTCTTCAAGGATTGCTTATTGACCATAGGGAAAAATAAAAATGAAAACCCACTATCATCCATTTGTATGAAAACAGTCCCCTGCCAGGCATGGTGATTTCAATGCGATTTCAGTAGTAATCCAATATTACTGTATAAACTAACAGTCCCCTGTCAGGCGTGGTGACTTTAATGCGATTTTAGTACTAATCCAATATAGCTTCATAAGGCATAAATATATATGCACGTACATAAATATATATGCACATCTCACATTCTCTCAAAAACATACCTCCCCACACCTTACTGTAGCATATAACAAATCAAAATACTCATTCAGTGTACATATATAGGAATACTACATTCAGTATAAGCAAGCCTCTCATGTTTTGAAATAAGGCCTTCTTTTCTGACGTCATCATCCCTAATGCGGCGCGAGGCTCCAACGTGCTAAATGCGGACCCTAGGAGGTTCACAGATAAGTGTGAACTCTTAATCAGGCTTAATACCTAAACTGTACTCAGTGCTTCATCAGAGTTGATATTCAGCTACAATGGCTCGGATTTTCGCTCATTGCTCATATTTTCTGATATTCATAAACCGGATCAAACCATCCTAACCTAACTTATTATATATCAAACAAATACATTCTACAGACCAGTTGCTGTTGTTTAGCGACGTCGCAAAAAGCGACCTCAGGTATAGGGATAAGGTATTGCTAGCCATTAGCATATAAGTGTCAAGGTATCACGGCACCTGACTGATCAACTATGTGTGACGTGACCAGATAACCAATACGGCCTTTAGCGTCCTACTGGCATGTGTATTTAATGTTATTATTAAAAAATGACTATACTATCCATCCCCCACCTAACCTTACCAAACGTTTAAGAATATACATTTTAATCATCCACGACTGTAATTATTATTCGGTAATAAGTGCAAAAGTATAACAGCAACCCAAATGTCATACTGCTAATCTTGCAGAATCGTACATCTGGCAGCATTGCAGGTGAGCTGAACATTAGAATAAAGGCAACTGCAGAAGTCCTATTGGCCCATACGAGGCAGCTTCTATATATTTCCACCCAATCTCATTCATATTCATGTCCACCTTATGCTTAAAACAACCAAGGGATCTCACTTAAAGTAATAGTTTACAATAATAGTTTTAATAAATAGCTCTCATTCTAGTTTTATAAACAACAGCAATTATGAAACCCTATAGCTAGATATCGTACTATAATCCACAAGTAGTTACTACACATCTAGTAGCACAGCGGATTAGTAGCTGTGTTCATAGGCTAGTCAACTGTCCTCACATCCATCAAAGAGCTATCCAAATGTCGCACCTCAATTCATCCATCTAGCAACTCAGCTGGATTAGCCTATATTCATAGGCTAATCATTTCTGCACCTCAAAAAAATCCTACTCTTGCTACGCAAATCAGCTACCTTGTTTCTAAACCAACACTCGCAAATACAATCATATTTACCTACACATACTCAACATCCCATACAGTCATAGAGAATAGCCAAGTTTTTTGCCCCCTTTTCCCCCATTAATCAGATGTAATTTATGTCTTACACAGAAAATACAGCATTTACACACCAAATATGTCATTTATGCACAAAATATATTATTTACACTCAAAATATACCATCACACAAAAAATATGACATTTACATACAAAATATGTCAGTTGCTCACAAAAATATACCATTTGCACAATATTGCATGTACGCTCAGAGTATGACATTCACACAAAGTATGGTATTTGCACAAATATTTCAAAACGCTTATGCATTTAGACAATCAAAAATGCGATTTCACTAAAATTACACAATTTCATGTACATAATTTTCACAAAATACCCATACATTGTCTCAAACCAAAATACACTTACACCATTAAGATCTATTTTTTCAGATTACAGAGCTTACACAAAATACACAATTTGCACACAAAAATACAGTTGCACCAGTTCCACTTCAACAAATTAAAAACACAGCTTGCATAAATGCACTAGTAGCACAAAAATTATTATAAATCATGGACAATTATTACACAATTTGTATAATTATTGTACTTCTTTGCACAATTAATACAAGAAAACTTGCTATATAATTTCTCGACTTGCACAATGACAATCAATAAACAAAGGTATAAATAAACAATTCGTCCATATGCAATTACACAACATGCGCAATTAATACACAACTTTCACATATATTACACATCTTTCATAATTATTACACAACTTGCACAAATACATATCTAGCATAAGTATGTACAATACATAACTACCCCAAATATGAAAATACACAACTAGCATAAATACACGATTTACACAAATACAATTGTGACATTTACACAACTTGCTCAAAAATAAAATCAATACACAACTGAACAATACATAACTAGCACATATTCATTAAATACACAATTAGAAAATTTTCACAAATACATATACAATTAATACATACGACTTGCCAAAACAATACACAATTTATAGAAATATAATCAATACATTATTGCAATAATCATACAACTTATGCAAAATACATAATCTGCACAATTAATACACAAGTATATTAATTGTGCAATATATGTACAAATACAAACACAACCAACTGGGTCAAACAATACACAATTTGCATGATATTTTTCTAAGTATATTTAGGACATTAATTACAATATGCTGAGTTTAACCAACTCCCCAAAAGTCAGAATTTCACATATAAAAAAGATACATATGACTTCCGATGAGCTCAATATAAAACACATTCATTTTCCATTAATGTTTCAACATTATTAGTGCTAAACTATTCATCTAACATCCATTTATCTTCATCCATTGTTTTTAATGTCTTATTAATACCTTCTTTGTCACATCCTCTCCAATCAGGTCACCCATATATATTTATGCAAACCATCTAATAGACTTATTTGTTCTAGCCTTAGTTATGTTAGGGCAGGTAGGGTTAGGTAAAGTCAGTATTTTCTATGATAATTTTAAGCAAATTTGCTATATCTTATCAAAAATGCATCCTATTAAAACCTAAATTCATCTAAATCTATCAAAAAATATACTTATACTACACAAATTTGACTAAATTTAACCTAGCAAAAGCTAAACTAACTAAATATGAGCATCCCATATCCTCACATACAAGCCTATGTCACCTCTGTCCATACATTACATGAGTTGGCCATATAGCTCGAACCCCAAATAGGAAAATTTACCCTATTTCATAAACATTCTAGTTCATTACCCCTAAGATATTATATATATATATATATATATATATATATATATATATATATATATATATATATATATATATATATATATATATATATATATATATATATATATATATATAGAAAATGTAGGTAAAAATGGGCTTTGGCAGTGCACAACATTTAGGTAAATTTGGTGGGAATTGTCTTAAATTATTTCGAATTTATGTGGGATAGCTTAAATTTCGCCGACTTTAACCAAATCTAGGTTTGGATATGCTAGGTTATGTTAGGTAAGGTTGCATAGGGTAGGATGGAATAGGAGAAAATGTAGGCAAAAATGGGCTTTGGCATTGTTGTGATACACAACATTGGGGTATATTTGGTGGAAATTGCCTTAAATTAGATTGAATTTAGGTGGCATAGCATAAATTTTACCAACTTGAACTAAATCTAGGTTTGGATATGCTAGGTCAGGTTAGATGAGGTCGTGTAGGGAAAGACACACATATATATATATATATATATATATATATATATATATATATATATATATATATATATATATATATATATATATATATGTCGTACCTAGTAGCCAGAACTCACTTCTCAGCCTACTATGCAAGGCCCGATTTGCCTAATAAGCCAAGTTTTACTGAATTAATATATTTTCTCTAATTTTTTTCTTATGAAATGATAAAGCTACCCATTTCATTATGTATGAGGTCAATTTTTTTTTATTGGAGTTAAAGTTAACGTAGATATATGACCGAACCTAACCAACCCTACCTAACCTAACCTAACCTATCTTTATAGGTTAGGTTAGGTTAGGTAGCCGAAAACGTTAGGTTAGGTTAGGTTAGGTAGGTTAGGTAGTCGAAAAAACATTAATTCATGAAAACTAGGCATATTAGGCAAATCAGGCCTTGCATAGTAGGCTGAGAAGTGAGTTCTGGCTACTAGGTACGACATATATATATATATATATATATATATATATATATATATATATCGTACCTAGTAGCCAGAACTCACTTCTCAGCCTACTATGCAAGGCCCAATTTGCCTAATAAGCCAAGTTTTCATGAATTAATTGTTTTTCGACTACCTAACCTACCTAACCTAACCTAACCTAACTTTTTCGGCTACCTAACCTAACCTAACCTATAAAGATAGGTTAGGTTAGGTTAGGTAGGGTTGGTTAGGTTTGGTCATACATCTACGTTAATTTAAACTACAATAAAAAAAAATTGACCTCATACATAATAAAATGGGTAGATTTATGATTTCATAAGAAAAAAATTAGAGAAAATATATTAATTCAGGAAAACTTGGCTTATTAGGCAAATCGGGCCTTGCAAAGTAGGCCGATAAGTGCGTTCTGGCTACTAGGTACGACATATATATATATATATATATATATATATATATATATATATATATATATATATATATATATATATATAATATCTTAGGGGTAATGAACTAGAATGTTTATGAAATAGTGTAAATTTTCCTATTTGGGGTTCGAGCTATATGGCCAACTCATGTAATGTATGGACAGAGGTGACATAGGCTTGTATGTGAGGATATGGGATGCTCATATTTAGTTAGTTTAGCTTTTGCTAGGTTAAATTTAGTCAAATTTGTGTAGTATAAGTATATTTTTTGATAGATTTAGATGAATTTAGGTTTTAATTGGATGCATTTTTGATAAGATATAGCAAATTTGCTTAAAATTATCATAGAAAATACTGACTTTACCTAACCCTACCTGCCCTAACATAACTAAGGCTAGAACAAATAAGTCTATTAGATGGTTTGCATAAATATATATGGGTGACCTGATTGGAGAGGATGTGACAAAGAAGGTATTAATAAGACATTAAAAACAATGGATGAAGATGAATGGATGTTAGATGAATAGTTTAGCACTAATAATGTTGAAACATTAATGGAAAATGAATGTGTTTTATATTGAGCTCATCGGAAGTCATATGTACCTTTTTTATATGTGAAATTCTGACTTTTGGGGAGTTGGTTAAACTCAGCATATTGTAATTAATGTCCTAAATATACTTAGAAAAATATCATGCAAATTGTGTATTGTTTGACCCAGTTGGTTGTGTTTGTATTTGTACATATATTGCACAATTAATATACTTGTGTATTAATTGTGCAGATTATGTATTTTGCATAAGTTGTATGATTATTGCAATAATGTATTGATTATATTTCTATAAATTGTGTATTGTTTTGGCAAGTCGTATGTATTAATTGTATATGTATTTGTGAAAATTTTCTAGTTGTGTATTTAATGAATATGTGCTAGTTATGTATTGTTCAGTTGTGTATTGATTTTATTTTTGAGCAAGTTGTGTAAATGTCACAATTGTATTTGTGTAAATCGTGTATTTATGCTAGTTGTGTATTTTCATATTTGGGGTAGTTATGTATTGTACATACTTATGCTAGATATGTATTTGTGCAAGTTGTGTAATAATTATGAAAGATGTGTAATATATGTGAAAGTTGTGTATTAATTGCGCATGTTGTGTAATTGCATATGGACGAATTGTTTATTTATACCTTTGTTTATTGATTGTCATTGTGCAAGTCGAGAAATTATATAGCAAGTTTTCTTGTATTAATTGTGCAAAGATGTATAATAATTAATCAAATTGTGTAATAATTGTCCATGTTTTATAATAATTTTTGTGCTAATAGTGCATTTATGCAAGCTGTGTTTTTAATTTGTTGAAGTTGAACTGGTGCAACTGTATTTTTGTGTGCAAATTGTGTATTTTGTGTAAGCTCTGTAATCTGAAAAAAATAGATCATAATGGTGTAAGTGTATTTTGGTTTATGAGACAATGTATGGGTATTTTGTGAAAATTATGTATATGAAATTGTGTAATTTTAGTGAAAGCGCATTTTTGATTGTCTAAATGCATAAGCGTTTTGAAATATTTGTGCAAATACCATGCTTTGTGTGAATGTCATACTCTGAGCGTACATGCAATATTGTGTAAATGGTATATTTTTGTGAGCAACTGACATATTTTGTATGTAAATGTCATATTTTTTGTGTGATGGTATATTTTGAGTGTAAATAATATATTTTGTGCATAAATGACATATTTGGTGTGTAAATGCTGTATTTTCTGTGTATGGCATAAATTACATCTGATTAATGGGGAAAAAGGGGGCAAAAAACTTGGCTATTCTCTATGACTGTATGGGATGTTGAGTATGTGTAGGTAAATATGATTGTAATTGCGAGTGTTTGTTTAGAAACAAGTTAGCTGATTTACGAAGCAAGAGTAGGATTTTTTTGAGGTGTAGAAATGATTAGCCTATGAATATAGTGGCTAGCATCCAGCTGAGTTGCTAGATGGATGAATTGAGGTGCGACATTTGGATAGCTATTTGATGGATGTGAGGACAGTTGTCTAGCCTATGAACACAGCTACTAATCCGCTGTGCTACTAGATGTGTGGTAACTACTTGTGGATTATAGTACGATATCTAGCTATAGGGTTTCATAATTGCTGTTGTGTATAAAACTAGAATTAGAGCTATTTATTAAAACTATTATTGTAAACTATTACTTTAAGTGAGATCCCTTGGTTGTTTTAAGCATAGGGTGGACATGAATATGAATAAGATTGGGTGGAAATATATAGAAGCTGCCTCGTATGGGCCAATAGGACTTCTGCAGTTACCTTTATTCTAATGTTCAGCTCACCTGCTATGCTGCCAGATGTACGATTCTGCAAGATTAGCGGTATGACATTTGGGTTGCTGTTATACTTTTGCACTTATTACCGAATAATAATTACAGTTGTGGATGATTAAAATGTATATTCTTAAACCTTTGGTAAGGTTAGGTGGGGGATGGATAGTATAGTCATTTTTGAATAATAACATTAAGTACACATGCCAGTAGGACGCTAAAGGCCGTATTGGTTATCTGGTCACGTCACACATAGTTGATCAGTCAGGTGCTGTAATACCTTGACACTTATATGCTAATGGCTAGCAATACCTTATCCCTATACCTGAGGTCGCTTTTTGCGACGTCGCTAAACAACAACAACAACAACAACAACTGGTCTGTAGAATGTATTTGTTTGATATATAATAAGTTAGGTTAGGATGGTTTGATCGGGTTTATGAATATCAGAAAATATGAGCAATGAGCGAAAATCCGAGCCATTGTAGCTGAATATCAACTCTGATGAAGCACTGAGTACAGTTTAGGTATTAAGCCTGATTAAGAGTTCACACTTATGTGTGAACCTCCTAGGGTCCGCATTTAGCACGTTGGAGCCTCGTGCCGCATTAGGGATGATGACTTCAGAAAAGAAGGCCTTATTTCAAAACATGAGAGGCTTGCTTTTACTGAATGTAGTATTCCTATATATGTACACTGAATGAGTATTTTGATTTGTTATATGCTACAGTAAGGTGTGGGGAGGTATGTTTTTGAGAGAATGTGAGATGTGCATATATATTTATGTACGTGCATATATATTTATGCCTTATGAAGCTATATTGGATTAGTACTGAAATCGCATTGAAGTCACCACGCCTGGCAGGGGACTGTTAGTTTATACAGTAATATTGGATTACTACTGAAATCGCATTGAAATCACCACGCCTGGCAGGGGACTGTTTTCATACAGATGGATGATAGTGGGTTTTCATTTTTATTTTCCCCTATGGTCAATAGGCAATCCTTGAAGACAGATTGACAAAGCTTAAATTGCATTATCTACAAAGGCGAAGAAGAAATAGGGGAAACATGGCAAAAGGGATAGTAATGGGCTATTAATACTGTGACGGTAACGCGTTGGTGTTCGGCTGTTCAAAGCTAGGGGTATGGCCTCATCACATAGAATAAAAAAAAATAGAAAATCTGGAACTTTGTCTGTGGTAAGGTAAGGAGAAGACACACAAAACACAAGTAAATTTTAACAATGGAATTTTAATTACGTTAGATAAACAAAACATGAATAAAATGGACATACAAATTCGTATAATAAAATCAATCAATCAAAATAATAAGAATAAGTAAATGACAAAATGAAAAGTTATGTTAAGACAAGTGAGCAATAACAAGCTGTGCAATATACAATAAAATGAGAGGTGCAGGAATATTGGCTTTAAGCTATCACCTCTCTTAGTACACGTAAGCCAAAGCTTAGTCTACCAGGAAGAAGTGTTAACCGTATGAAAGCACTGAATATTCTGAAGACTGAGGTCGTGGCGGCCCCAGACATCAAGTAGTATGGTGGGTGGAGTGCAGTTGCAGCCAGACCGGCGGCCAATCAGCGAGGAGCCGGCAACAAGACAGGTAGTTTGGCGGTTTGAGGTGAGGCAGGTGTTCCTGGCTGCATACGTTTTGCTCTCTGGCAAACCTTGGAGATGATGTTGTCGTTGTTGGACATTTCTTCCATAGTAGTTTTATATAGATGTATCGACGTATTTTTAGAGGGAAGAGCAGGCTCAATCTCTTGAAGGAGATTATCGTCACAACTCTCCCCCAAAGCCTGCGGTTCTGGAAGAAGTACGTCGTTATGTGGTGGAGTAATAGATGGAGTCGCTTCTACTTCATAAACTCTGGAGAGGGCATCGGCTATGGTGTTGTCAGAACCCTTGATATAGCGGATCTCCAGGTTGAAATCTTGTAAATACAAAGCCCATCGTAGAAGACGCTGGTTGGTGAATTGGGCTTGATGTAGGAAGCGGAGAGGGTTGTGGTCTGAGAAGATGGTTGTAGACCTGGCGCCTTGTAGGTACGGAGCGAAGTGTTGGAGGTTCAGGACGATGGATAGTAGCTCCTTTTCAATAGTGCTGTAGTTCCTCTGGTGTGGTTTCAGTTTGTAGCTGTAGTAGCTGACAGGTAGAACCTCCTCGCCTCGTTGTTGCATCAGAACACCACCAACGCCGGTACCACTGGCGTCGACATGTAGGACGAAAGGCTTGGTGATATCTGGTGAGGCGAGAATGGGATTAGAACAGAGGAGGAATTTGAGTTGTTCGAAAGCAACGGTTTGCTGCATGGTCCAATTATACCATTGCTTGGGACTGGTTAATAGAATTAGAGGTGTGGCGACTGTACTGAAATTCCTCACAAACCTACGGTAGTAAGAGGCAAGACCAAGGAAGCGCAGGAGCTGCTTCCTGGTGGTAGGCTGTGGATACTGTTGGATGGCTTGAGTGTGTGAGTCTAACGGAGCTAGGCTGCCACTCCCAATAACATGACCCAGATAACGCACTTTACCTTTCGCGAAGGTGGACTTGCCCAGGTTGATGGTGAGGCCGGCTGTCAGGAGCTTGGAGAACAGACGTCGCAGCTGGAGCAGATGTTCACTCCAGGTGTTGGAGGCTACGACGATATCGTCCAGGTAGGCGTATGTGTTATCCAAGCTCTGGATGACACGGTTGACAGCTCTCTGAAAGGTGGCCGGGGCATTACATAGTCCGAAAGGAAGGCGTTCATATCTGAAAAGTCCAAAATGAGTGATGAAGGCAGATATCTCTTTAGCGCGCTCCGTTAGACACACTTGATAGTACCCCTTAAGCAAGTCCACTTGGGACAAGTACTGGGCACTACCAATGGCATCAAGGATGTCATCTATCCTTGGCAAGGGGTAAGCATCCTTGACAGTTACATTGTTCAGTTTACGATAGTCAGTACATAACCGCACCTTACCTTGGGGTTTGGGCACCAAGATACAAGGTGAGGCCCAGGGGGACTCACAAGGTGTAGCCAGTCCATGATCCAAGAGGTACTGCACCTCAGCACGCATGACTTCCTTCTTGCTCGGGCTGATTCGGTAGAAGGGTTGACGAATCGGCCAGGTGTCGGGGAGCAGTTGGATGTCGTGCTGGGTAACATTACACTCTTGGGGGTCATCTCGGAACAACTCCTGATGTTCTCTGAAGATCTTGACAAGAGGTGCACTATGATTATCCTGAAAGTATTTGGGAAGATCATTAAGGATTTCGGAATTAGAAAGCGCTGACTCCTTGTCAGTGCTTTCGGGAGGAGAAGCTGGGAAGGTCTCACTGTGGATGTAGGGTTCTGTGAAGGTGGAATAATTAATTAGGACAGTGGGAGGAGTACCATTATATTGCTTCAGGAGGTTGACGTGGCACAGCTGGGTCTTCCGCCGCCTATCTGGAGTCTCTATGACGTAGTTGTTGTTATTTCTGCACTCTTTGACGCGGTAGGGTCCTGAAAACCTGTTTTGTAAAGGTGAACCTGGGATAGGGAAGTATGCTAGAATGAAGTCTCCTGGCTTAAATTTTCGTACTTTGCTGGTCTGGTCGTAATGAGTCTTCATCCTCTCCTGGGCTTTCAATAGATTATCATGGGCAAAACGGTGGACTCTCTCTAGAATGTGTTGAAGGTTTTGAAGAAACTGGGGCACATTCTGATGCTCACTGAGGGTGGCATCTCTGAGAGAGTCTTTGAAAGCCTTAAGGGGAGTACGACACTTACGGCCGTAGAGCATCTCATAAGGAGATACTCCTAGGGACTCATTAGGGAGACTTCTGTAAATACACATTATAAGGTCGATTTGCTTATCCCAATCCTTAGAGGTTTCACTACAAAACTTTTTCAAGAGTGCTTTGATAGTCTGATGACTACGTTCAAGAGAACCCTGTGAAGCAGGATGATAGGGGCTGGACAATACCTGTTTGATGTTGAACTCCTCCAGTGTTCTTTTGAAGAGATCACTGGTGAAGTTGGTACCACAGTCGCTCTGAATCTCCCTGGGAAATCCGTATTGAGTGAAGATCTTCAATAGATGTTTTACAACCGTAGCAGCCGTGATGTTCTTCACTGGAACTGCTATGGGAAATCTGGTGGTAGGACACAGGATGGTTAAGATATAGGCGTTACCCGAACTGGTCCGAGGTAAAGGACCATTATTCGTTTGCCTTGTTCGGGTTGAATGTAGACACAGTAGTCGCTTCTGTATATATTTATTGAGTGAGGCAAACAGGTGTATAACTGGCCAGCCGAGGTCCACCTACTCTGGGTCTGTGAGGATAACTGAGGCTGCTGGGAGCATGCTTGATGCTCCTCTGTCTGGCATGACGTCAGAGGCCTACTTGCCTGTGATTGGTTACATTTCAACTGACAGAATTTGAGTATAACACCGCTCGGACACGCTACCAAGTCGACGTCCCTTGTCGACAAGCTCTGGCTAGCTATATAGTTACAATGATACTGAAAGGACCTCGGTGGCATACAATAATGGCTTACATGTGAAATTTGCATAATAAAACATTGAAAGAAGATCAGGTGTGCGTAATACAAACAACTCGGCATATATGCACAAAAAAAAAAAAATTCATCATAATAGGTGAAAATCATGGTAACAATGCTTTGATTAAACCAGAGTATTAAGAACATGTGTATGTCTACTGATCAGATATGAACAATACAACTCAAGGTATTGCCTAACCAAAATTATTAACATGTGTCAATGGCATGTGCTTGAAAACCATACAAAATTAAACAATTATTACATTAATGGAACAAAGTTCTGACCTAACAATCCCAATTGAATTTCAAGATAGATAATTTTTTTTTTTTTTTTCTCTTTTTTTTTTTTTTTTCGAAATATACAATATATTTACAAGACCAATGTACAATATATATAATGTGCAATATATTTACAAGCATATACAAGACCTGGATCAAGAAGACTAACATCTGCGTGATAGCAGTCAGGATTCACTGGCCACAATGTGGTTGCTAGAACAATAATAACTCTTATGACAAGCACTGTAAAAATACAAATGGTAGTAGACTTAACAATGGCATCTAATTTATAACAAAATAAAGTTGAGAAAAACTATACATTATATATAATGGTAATAATAAGACACATGTGGTAGAAATACTGCAAATGATTTTTTTTTTTTCAAAACAAACAGAATAACTGCAGAGTGCAATCAATTATAAATTCTGCGGATATCTACACCTAGCTCATCCAAAGCACTATACAACTCTGGCTCTGACTGAAGGTCCGGAACAGATGAAACTTCATGTGACAAACTATCATCTTGAGAGATATCCTCGTTAACATCTAGCCAATGGACGTGTGGTGAGTGCACGGTTGAAACGAGAGGTCTAGATCTAAGATTATAATTGCTAGTATGGGGTTGCTGAACATCCAGTGGTCTGTCAACCACAGGAGGTGGTGTCCGAGTAGGAGTATCTGTCTGGGTAAGTTCATTGTCATCTTCCTCATCAGTCTCGTCAACAGTCATTTTAGCTAACTTCATGTGGTCTAAATGTTCATTTATATACTCTCCTGTTAACAAGTTCTTAAGTCTGTATTTGTTACCTTTAATAAGCTCGATTACCTTATATGGACCCAAAAATTTCTTAGTTAACTTGTACATAGGACCAGACCTGTGTTGGTTAAGTATCATTACTACAGATCCAATAGTTATTTTATTGGGTTTAGCTCGTGCATTCCTTGCTAGAGTGAACTCGGCTGTTGCTTTGGACAGTTGTTCTCGTATTTTCTTGAATACTAGTTGCATTTGTCTACGCTTCACTTGAACAAAATCATCTACGTTATATAAGGGAGTAGGAGGTACGTTAATCAATTCATTAGGGAGGATCTTATCTGTACCATAAAGAATAGCGTGAGGTGTGTCACCAGTAGAAACATTAATTGAAGAATTTATAGCACACTGAATTAAGGGTATAAAATCATCCCAATTGTTGTTATCAAAATTCAACGTGACTCTCAAGGCATCTAACACTTTCCTGTTAGTACGTTCAGCTAGTCCATTACTTGCCGGATGATAAGGCATGATGCTACATTTTTTGATGTTATATAAATCACACAAGCTAGTTAGAATACTATTACTGAATTCTGGTCCATTATCTGAAAGGATTACTTTAGGCATACTATATCTACAAATTATTTGGTCATGGAATGCGCTGGCTATGGTTTCTGCTGTTTTGTTCGGGATAGGAACTAGTTCGCAAAACCGTGAAAAATTATCGACCATTACAAGCAAATGTTTGTTCCCTTTCTCTGTTTCCGCAAAATTTGTCAATAAATCCATCGATATTCGTTCCCAAGGAGCTTTAGTTGCTGGGTACACCTGAATTGGATTAGGTCCTGAAACATGTCCCTTGTGCTGTAAACAAGTTAAACATCTGTCAACATAATGAGCAATCTCCTTAGCCATTTTTGGCCAAAAATATTTCAATCGACCTTGTTGGAGTGTACGATCCTTTCCTGGATGTGCACTTGCAGGAGCATCATGGATAATTTTTAACACAGTTGGTACCAAGACAGCTGGAACAACTAACTGACAACATTTCCTCGGGGCTGTCCCTAGCTTTACTACTCTACACAGTAAATTGTCCAACATAACTAGTTCTTTCAATGGTACTGGCGGTTTATGAATCGGGCGAGTGTCTTGCTTAGTCAAAAATTTAATGACGGGTGCCCATATGGGGTCTTGTCTTTGTTCCGTTTCTACTACTGTAGCATCTAATGCTGGGTAATTTAACTGAATCGCAGCTACGTGTCGAGAAAACGCATCCGCTACAACATTTTGCTTTCCTGGAATATATCCAAATGTGGGATTGAATTCTTGAATTGTGAGCAAATATCTAGCAAGCTTTCCAACTGGATTCTTATTTTTGAACAAGGGAATTAATGGTTGGTGATCTGTAAGAACATGAACTGGGTAATTATAAATTGTATCCTTGAAATGTTTAAGTGCCCAAACAACTGCCAAGGCTTCTCGTTCTGTTGCACTATAATTTTTCTCTTCTTTAGATAAAGTACGGCTAGCATAAGCTATTGCGTGATCTCTGTGACCTTCTGTTTGAAGTAATGCAGCACCTAGACCTATGTCACTAGCATCTGTAACCAACGTAAAAGGTTTAGAAAAATCTGGGTACCTAAGGACAGGTGACGAAATCAAGGCTGCTTTGAGTTTTTTGAATGACTGATCCTGGGCCTCTCCCCAAACAAAGGGTTCATCTTTTCTTTGCAACTTGTAAAGCGGAGCGGCTATAATAGAGAATCCAGCAATAAATGAACGATAAAATCCTACAAGACCTGTGAACTGTCTTACGGCTTCTGCGGTACGAGGTGTTGGAAAATCACGGGCAGCAATAATTTTTGATTCATTCAATGTAATACCTGAAGGTGTAACTGTATGACCTAGGAAATTAATCTTTTGCTTTAAAAATGAACATTTTGCAAGCTTTATTTTTAAATTAGCTTCAGCGAGCTTTGCAAGTACTTTTTCAAGGTTCTGGAAATGAGTCTGAACATCTTGCGACATGATTATGAGATCATCAAGGTAAACTAGAAGCGTACTTCCTATCAATCTACGAAATAGATTTGTCATGAGCCGTGAAAAGGTTATTGGACTACTACGCAAACCAAATGGCATTCTTTTGAAATGAAAATGACCATTGGGAGTACTAAAGGCTGTCAATTGTTTACTTTCCTCATCAAGGGGGATTTGCCAGAATCCCTGCAACAAATCTAACGTTGAGAATACTTTGTTTCGACCAATACTTTGCAACAAATCATTGAGAACTGGAAGTGGGAAACGATCAGGTATTGTTACTCTGTTAAGCTTGCGATAATCGATTACAGGTCTCCAAGTCCCATCTCGCTTTGGTACAAGAATCAATGGAGCGTTCCATGGCGAATTACTCGATTCAATTACATCACTCTGTAACATTTCTTCTACAAGTCTATCTGCTTCTGCTCTCTGAGAATGGGGAAGACGGTAAGCTGGTACATAAATAGGCGTAGTTCCTTGTTCAAGGGGAATTTTATGTGTAATGAGAGGAGTGAGACCTAATTTTTCTCCTGGTAGAGCAACAACAGCTCTATTCCTGTTCAAAATTTTCAAAAGCTGAGCCACAGAGTCAGGAAAATCAGTAGGACTGAGGTGTTGCGCTTGCACCTCTGGCTGAGATCCCTGTTCTCCTGGTGTGAGTGTACAAACAGTATGATCCATGGAGACATCATCCACAACTCGCACCGGTAACGAGTAATGGGCAAAATCTACAACATGGGTACCAGACTGGAGATGGATATCGGCATTACTTGTGTTCGCGATAAAAAGTGAGACAGTACCATCCTGCACTGTGTGCCAGGAGGGTTCAACAAATGTACCATTTACTTTACATGTTTCACTTTCCGCAATCACATCCGACAACTCAGGCACTCCCTGAACCTTAACTCTTATTCTGGTGAGAGAATGAGGGTGTAGCACAGTGTCAGTAGCCGTGGAACCACTGACTTCAGAGATGGAAGCTGCCAGGCGAGCGAGACAACGAGAATCCGTTAGGGCGTCCCCTTCCAGAAAGTCCCGATACTCATTCTCCTTAACAACTGCACAACTACTATGCTTCAATCGAGTGCCTGTTTTCTCGGGTATGCTACCACGACAATGATCTGACAAACCTACGCTTGCAAGGCGGGTGTCAACAAAATTAACATAATCTGATTGAAGGTTGAACTCGTGGCCCTGTCGATACATGCTACACAAGGGTATGACGTGGTCTTTGATACTTATGTTCCAACGATGGGGAAACAATGCAATATTTTCATCAATCATGGTGTACAGACCTAAGAGAATGTCTCCAGGAAAATGAATAATGTCAACAACTAAACATGTTATAGACAATGTGACATCATTGAACTTGAGTGGGAGGTCAATTTCACCCTGAACTTTTACTTTATTTCCTGAAATACCACTTAGAAAAGGTATGTGTGACTGTTTTAAAATAGTAGGGTGCATACTTTCAATGTCTCTAAGAGCTGAGGGCTTGACAATATTAATTTTTGCACCTGAGTCAAGAAAAACTTTTAAAACTCTACCATGTACAATGGCTGAGACAAGGGGACCATCACTTGAGACTGGACAAGTTACTATTTTTGACTTATGTTGTCTGGGATATCTGCGTCTTGTTTGTGTCAAATTTACTGTGGATCCGTCAACATCTACAACTGGTTTAGAGTCAGTGTCCTCCTCTGTCAAGTGTCCAAATCTATTTTGGGTAGCTACTGAATACACAGGGAGGGCACTGGGATTGGCTAGCTTGAATTGGTTAGCGGATGGCCTTGGGGGTTTCCCGACGACATGGAGTGAACATTCTGAGCTCCAGCATTCTGTGACTGAGCATTATAATTTGAAGTTGCATTATAGCTGGGCTGGGAGTTGTAATTACGAGAGTTCTGATAATGTCTTGGACGCTGTGAGCCTCGCCAAGACTGACCATGGGAGTTACGAGGTGGAGATGTCCTTTGCCTAGCTCTACAATCCGCAGTGTGGTGACCAACTTGTTTATGGTACGTGCAATATGGAAGCCTAGAATGATTAGATTGATGAGGGGGCCGAGAGAATTGTCTAGGAGGTGATGATCTAGGGGCGGACCAACAGTCCCTTGCAAGGTGGTTACTCTTACCACAATGCCAACATGAGGGAGTGGATGGTTGTGGACTATGGCGTTTCGGCATTTTATGAGGCGGCGAATTTGACTGGGGGCTACGAGCATGGGTACGCTTCTGCGACCAAGAGTTTTGAGAATTTGTGGGAGGATGCTGAGAGCTTGTGACTACATTTACAGCATCAGAGGGTGGCAACAGTTGAGCACTTCGGGGAGCTAGTTTATCGGCGGCATTGTTAATAGCCTCAAACACTTCACCAATTTCATGTTTAACACCAAAATTTTGTTGCTCAACGATTGGTTTTGTATGCTCGGGGGCAAAATGCATTAAAGTACCAAATGCTATCATTTTGGCCATAGCCTCAGGGGACAGATTATTGTCTTTATCTAACCAAGTTGAATTATTCATAGCAGAAACTAAGGCATACAGATACTGATCGAGACGGCTAGTAAACGCATTAAACGATTCACCAGGCTGCATGGTGGCATTGGCAATTTTCTTGACTAACCTATATGGGTCAAGGTCTCCTTTATTAACAAAGCGACGGCGAAAGAAATCCTTAAATTCAGGCCAAGACTGGAGGCTAACAATGGCTTTCTCATCAACAACAAAACGTGCATCACCTTTGGTTGTGTCCACAGCTGACCGTGCAATTGCTAAGTATTCGGCATCAGTAGGCTTAGAAAAACGTGCAACAGTTTTCGCTTCAACCTTACTAAACCATGACTCTAATAAGCGGGATTCCCCAGCAAAAAGAGGAATAGCCATTTCCTGAGCTGATCTCTGGCCATTGGGACAAGCAACTGTTCCCATTGATTCTGAAGGGGTTTCAACAGTGGTAGGCATTGTCACAGCCGTGGAAGTAATATTTGAACGCAGATTATAATTAAGTGCACCTGGCATCAGAAATAGTATACACAAAAATAAACACAAAAAATATCAACTTGGCTAAAGTAAAAATGGCAGAAATAAAATTATTAAATTGGGCTAGGCAAGAAAATAATTAAGAACAAGCAATTGTAAACTAAATTTAGCAATCTTTCATTAAAAAATGACTGGAATTAGATGTATGTAAATTAATTAAACCAGACTAAGCACAGCAATTTAGAATAAAAACTGGGAAATGCAATTGCAAAATTTCATTAAAAAAGATTCAACACAACAAGTGGCAATGCAAGAAATATGGATGTAGCACATAAACTGGACACAGGAATGTATATAACTCCTATGGTAAAAGTTTAAAATAAAATGCTTAAAGGATAAATTTCAAGTTAGGTCTGGAGAAATATAAAAAAAAATTTCTATGTTCTATTGTCTATGGAAATCTCAAAAACAAATTTCTTTTATGCAAAAATAAACTGCTAGAACAATTATTTCTTACTTCTCTCACCTTTGAATTCAGTAATGACACTAGTAACAATTAATGAATAATGGAATCATATGCAGGGAATATTGAAATGTCTCAGAGAAACTGTGGGCCTCTGGAGTACTAAACCGGCTCCAATATTTAACAAGTCACTGAATGGTTAATTCACAGGATATTATGGGAATTATTACATAAGTCACTTTTTAACACTTGGCACGTTGTTCTCAACTAGCAATTACTTATCTCAGGGTTGTAATTTATGAGGATCACCAGTAGCCAAAGTAGGAGAAGCGTCGTGAAGATCGGAAGAGGCCCATGTGAGGCGTGTTTACAAACTGGATGCGACGGCAGCGCTCCTGGCGGCGGTGGCGCGAGACTCAGGGACCCCACACTGTTCAGGCTAGAGGCACGAAGATAAATTCTGACGACGACAATATTGCGACGATGGAATAACCAGTTGATACTTGCGACGATGGCTGACGACGATTGCAGTAGCTTGCACCCTCACGAAGCTTGATACTGTCAGCTTGGGTGGCGGTGGTGGTGGTGGTGGGTGTAATAGGTGGTTCCCACGTGGTGGCGCGAGGTTCAAAAATGGCTGGCGCGGGAAGCTTCCTTCCTCCTCACTGATGAGTGAGCGTTCTCACAGGAAAATATTGACCCTTACTTCTAAAACGTTAGCCTGGAGTAGTGGTTGATGGCAGGACCCCGGTCTGGCACAATATTTGATGCGTGGGTGGCAGGATGGCGGCTTATGGCGGTGGCGGTGGCGGCTGGAACACGAGGCGATGCTGGGTACTTGAACTTTTCTTTCCAGAAAAAAATTTCTGGATCCCACTGCTGCTACCAGTATTCGTTTGCCTTGTTCGGGTTGAATGTAGACACAGTAGTCGCTTCTGTATATATTTATTGAGTGAGGCAAACAGGTGTATAACTGGCCAGCCGAGGTCCACCTACTCTGGGTCTGTGAGGATAACTGAGGCTGCTGGGAGCATGCTTGATGCTCCTCTGTCTGGCATGACGTCAGAGGCCTACTTGCCTGTGATTGGTTACATTTCAACTGACAGAATTTGAGTATAACACCATCACAGTCTATTATGAGTCTGTGGAAAGGTTCCGCAGGCACCTGTATGGGAATCAGTGGCGCTCTGGGAATGGAGATGTTCGGTTTGCCTGCCATCTGACATGTATGACACTGTTTTACGTACTGTTTGACGCTATTTACCATACCTGGCCAGTAGTAGTCTTGACGAATTCCATGGTAAGTCTTGTTGAAGCTGTAGTGGGAGAGCGCTCCGTGGGCCAGGAGTAGAATAGTAGGCCGCAGGCTGGTAGGAATCACAAGTTGTTCGATGTTGGCCCAATCGTCCTCCTCCTTCAGTTTACTGGGTCTATATCTGCGGTAGAGCAAGTCGTTCTCTAGGAAGAACCCAGGAATACTGTCGGGTTGAGTCTCAGCCTGGAAAAACAATGGTGTTAAAGTAAGATCTTCCCTCTGCAACTTACGGAACTCCAACTTGGTCAGATTCGGGGGTAGTTTCTGAGGGTCTTGAGGGACAGCGGTAGCAGTAGAGTCAGCTGGCTGTGGACGTGCGGCTTGTGCACGGGTGGTCACGAGAACCGGAGGAGAAACTTCATCACTCTCTTGAACCTCTGCTGGAACATACGCTAGAATAGGGTTACTTGGCACAGAGTTACACACCTGGGGTTTGTCCATGACGATCAGGTTGGTCGGTTGCAGGTCTTCTGCCAAGTCGTTGCCTAGGAGAAGTTGCACTCCAGGCATGGGAAAAGGCTTTTCCCTGACGGCGACTTGGACTTCTCCGTTCACGTAGGGACAATCCAGGTGGACTCTGGCGAGAGGGTATGGAGTGGTAGCAGTGAGGTCAGTGATGAAGACAGTTTCTCCGGTGTAGACGATGTTGGGCACAGCCGACTTCAAGATGATCGATTGAAGAGCCGCTGTGTCCCTCAAGATCTTCAATTTGAAACGTCCCTCCGGATTTGAACCGTTGGCAGAGACAGTTCCAGTATACAGGTGGTTACAGAAAAGAGAAAGATCATTAGCATTAACACCAACATTCATCACAGGCTTACCGGACTTAGGAGGAGTTGGTTTGGGTTTCTGTGGGTCAGTGGTTCCCTTGTATTGAGACTTACCACACTTGTCTATGGTATGGCCATAGAATCTACAATACTTACAGTACAATTGCGAGCCAGCTTGATCGGTGCTCACTTTCTCGTAACTGTACCACGACTTCTTACTGGAGGATGGTTCGGGTGTCAGCCGGTGGATGAGGCTGTAAGTGTCAGCCGACTTAGCACACTTCAGGTAGTCGGTTTCTTCTTTATCTGCTAAGTAGAGACGGACAGGAGGCGGCACACGCCTCAAGAATTCTTCAACTAGCATCAGGTTGACGAGTTCTGTAAAAGTAGAGACATGTGCTGCTTCCAGCCATTTCATGAAATATCTCCGTTTTGTGTTAGCAAACTCGAGGAAGGTAGTGGTACTTGCCTTCAGGTGGTCACGGAATTTCCTTCTATAACTTTCAGTAGAGAGGAGGTAGGCGTCCAACACTGCTTGTTTCAGAGTCTGGTAGTCATTCTCAGACGCCAAAGTACTGAGTGTGACTGCAGCTCTACCTGTAAGATGGACTCTGAGAAGTGTGGCCCATTGGTCGACAGGCCAACTGAGTTGATTAGCAAGGGTTTCAAAGGTGGTGAAAAACACATCAACTTCTGCTTCTACAAAGGATGGCATTAACTTACTTGCATGTGATATATTAAAACTGACGGGAAGATTGGCAGTAGCTTGCTGGCGTTGAGTGAAGTGTGAAGTTTCCAAGGCGATTCCGCGTTGACGACACTCTAGAGCCAGAGTCGCTTGTTGCTTGTCATGTTCGCGTTGCATCTCCAACTCGCGTTGTTTGGTTTCAAGCTGTACTCGTTCACGTTCACGGAGTAATGCGACCTCCCGTTCGTGTTCTTCTCTCCTCAAAGCAGCCTCACGTTCGTGTTCCTCTCTCCTCAAAGCAGCTTCGCGTTCTCTGAGGGTGATTTCTCGTTCTTGTTCTTCCCTCCGTATGGCAGCTGTTCGTTCTTGTTGTTCGAGGGCTTCCCTTTGCTGTTCGCGTTCAATCTTGGCCAGCTCTAGTTTGAGTTTCATCGTTGCCAAATCAGTTTTATCTGCAATATAGTAAGTTTCATGAGTTTCAGAGTCTATCTTACCTTGCTCTAAATAGTAATCCAGCAACAGGTTGTGTAGGTCATTTTTGTTGGCTTGGTAGGGAACTTCTAGTTGATACTCATGTGCAAGAGTTTGTAATTCAGTCCTCTTGGCACGACTTAAAGTCCCTATTTCACCTGCTGGATTTGCACGGAAAGCTTGGAGACGAAACATGGTGAAATTAGCAAATAAATGTAACACGAATATTCAGTTATTGTGAATGTCAGAAACAGGACAACGTGGCAACTGGTACCTATCCTGTGGGATCTTTAACAATTAAAGTTAAGTACAAGATGTTAAATGATTAATTTAAATCAAGGGCGCAGGAAATCTTGTACCCGGTACTCATGTAAGAGGATAAGGGCAAGAAAATCCTACTAACAAATGAAACAGAGTTTCGAAAACAAATGAAACAGTTAATTGCCTCAAAAGTAAAATTGGTAGTCCAAGGATGTAGGCATACCTTGCCAAGTCTCTATAGGACATAAAGCAAGTTTTTCCTACTGAATTTAATATGATACTTACAGAATTAGCGAACTTTTGTGCTCTGAAAAAGTAAGCTAATTCCCTACCGTTGTATGTATCATCATCTCTGACTGACGTGTAGGGGTGCGAGGTGTCAACTGGTGACGAGAACTGCTGCTGAGGTCCCAATTCAGCAACTAAAGTTCGAGCTAGAGGAACTATGGCCCTCTTTGTCCTCCTACAGTCAGATTGCAGAAGATTGGGTGCTCTTGACCCGGGGCAGACCACAGTACCAGGGTACCAATATGATGATCTGTCAAAATGAAAAATATCCAAGGGACAAAGATGGTAAACACGAGTAATAACACGGAGGGAGAGATGACCAATTAAGAGTATGACTGAGGCCTACAGTCACCACGTAATCCAAAGTTGTCTCACCTTCACCATATGTTACTCTCGTAATGCACAATACACCGCACCATATAAAAAATGAAATTGAATATGAGAAATAGTAAAAGCTACGTTAACAAAGTTAAATACGCTTACCATTAATTACCACTTGGCACCAGTACCTGAGTGAAGCTTCTAGGACAGGCCCCCATATAATATGTGACGGTAACGCGTTGGTGTTCGGCTGTTCAAAGCTAGGGGTATGGCCTCGTCACATAGAATAAAAAAAAAATAGAAAATCTGGAACTTCGTCTGTGGTAAGGTAAGGAGAAGACACACAAAACACAAGTAAATTTTAACAATGGAATTTTAATTACGTTAGATAAACAAAACATGAATAAAATGGACATACAAATTCGTATAATAAAATCAATCAAAATAATAAGAATAAGTAAATGACAAAATGAAAAGTTACGTTAAGACAAGTGAGCAATAACAAGCTGTGCAATATACAATAAAATGAGAGGTGCAGGAATATTGGCTTTAAGCTATCACCTCTCTTAGTACACGTAAGCCAAAGCTTAGTCTACCAGGAAGAAGTGTTAACCGTATGAAAGCACTGAATATTCTGAAGACTGAGGTCGTGGCGGCCCCAGACATCAAGTAGTATGGTGGGTGGAGTGCAGTTGCAGCCAGACCGGCGGCCAATCAGCGAGGAGCCGGCAACAAGACAGGTAGTTTGGCGGTTTGAGGTGAGGCAGGTGTTCCTGGCTGCATACGTTTTGCTCTCTGGCAAACCTTGGAGATGATGTTGTCGTTGTTGGACATTTCTTCCATAGTAGTTTTATATAGATGTATCGACGTATTTTTGGAGGGAAGAGCAGGCTCAATCTCTTGAAGGAGATTATCGTCACAATACTATAAACACGAAACAATGGACATAAATTGGAAATATGTTTTTTAGATTTAGGAAAATGACCTGGGTAAATACTGGTTCTGTAACAGGGTGGAACTCATTTCTTATGTTATAATGATCTTAGACAATGGGAAACCGTATGGTAATACCTTATTGTGAAAAACGAGCTTATAATGGTTAACGCCATTGCACATTAGGCTTGACAGATGGCAGCATTTGAATCCCCCTTTGCTATAAATATTGAAAATGGGAATAATTACACTATAACAGAAAACGGACTTATACAGGGAAGATGAAGACGGGGGTGACGTCATTGACCATTAGCAATGTCTGTGCAGGGTCACCGGGGTAACAGAATTTGGGTACGCCAGGAGCCGGCCTTTTAATCCAACCCCCATCCAAATTGAAGTCTGGCTGGCAGATGACGTCATTGCCCATTGGCAATGCCTGTGCATGGGCCACTGGGGTAACGAAATTTGGGTACGCCAGGGACCGGCTTTTTAATCCCCTTGATCGTACCTGTGCAGGAACGCTGAGCGGCTAGCGGGTGACGTCATTGTCCATTAGCTATGTCTGTGCAAGGTTCACTGGGGTAACGAAATTTCGGTACGGCAGGGACCAGCCTTCTAATCCTACTCCCAGGCAAATTGAAGACTGGCTACCCGATGACGTCATTGACCATTGGTGATGCCTGTGCAAGGTTCACTGGGGTAACGAAATTCGACTATGACAGGGACCAGCCTTTTAATCCCCTTCAGCTAAATGGCAGGGACAATAGAGCAACATGCAGAAAACCCAGATGCTACGACCGGCCCAGGAAAAAAATCGAGAAAAACCCATGATGCTACTACTGGCACAGGAAAAAAAAAATGGAAAAAACCCTGATGCTACGAGCGGCCCAGGAAAAAAATCGAGAAAAACCCATGATGCTACGACCAGCCGGGGAAGAAAACAGGAAAAAACCCTGGTGCTACGACCGGCCGGGGGGAAAAACAGGAAAAAACCCTGGTGCTACGACCGGCCCAGGAAAAAATGAAAACGGCCGGTCATAGTCGTACTTTATACTACTAAGGAGGTCAGGGGTTGGGGAGGGGAGGGGGGGGGCAGAAGGGAGGGGAACTTGGGGTGGGGAAACTGGGAAGGGCACAGGCTGGAGAAACGGGGAAGGGCATGGATTGAAGGAACAGTGGGGGGTCTGGGGTAGGGGTTGGGGAAGAAAAAGGGCATGGGGGAGACTGGGGTCATGGAACATTGGGGGCATGGTCTGAAGGGGGACTTTAATGTCTGGGGAGGTGTAGATGATTGGTGGGGGATGGCTGAGGGGTTGGATGGTGGGAGGCTTCTGTTACAATCCTCCCTGTGGGTGCTGGCCTCTTTTGCAGAAAGACGTCCTCGTATCCCCCTAAGCTTACAAGTCTGCTCCTCCTGGATAGGATTTTCTTCTTTGTTGTCTCGTTTGTGAGCACTTCCTTTATCAATCGTTTCCTTTCCTTCTTGTAGATACCCAGCCTGAAAACCTTCTCTATGTTGCCATTTGCCTCCTCCCCATCCAGTCCCTCCAAGATATCTGTCATAGATGCTGTGTGTGTGTGTGTCTGTGTGTGTGCGTTTTTGTGTGTCTGTGTGTGTGCGTTTTTGTGTGTGTGTGTGTGTCTGTGTGTGTGCGTGCGTGCATGCGTGTGTGTGTGAGTGCGTGTGTGAGTTTGGGGGCGTTTGTGTATAGGGGGAGGGGGAGGGGGTGACATGGAAAGTTGGTGGGATGGGTGGACGGTCACCAGGGTAGATAAGGTAGAGGATAGATAAGGTCACTAGTCACTTAGGTGTGAAAGGCCCAATGTGGGTGGTGTACTCACCTAGTTGTACTCACTTAGTTGTGCTTGCGGGGGTTTAGCTTTAGCTCTTTGGTCCCGACTCTCAACCGGCAATCAACAGACAGGTGTACAGGTTCCTGAGCGTATTGGGCTGTATCATATCTACACCTGAAACTGTGAATGGAGTCAGCCTCCACCAAATCACTCCCTAATGCATTCCATTTGTCAACTACTCCGACACTAAAAAAATCTTTCTAACGTCTCTATGGCTCATTTGGGCACTCAATTTCCACCTGTGTCCCCTAGTGCGTGTGCCCCTTGTGTTAAAAAGTCTGTCTTTATCTACCCTATCAATTCCTCTGGGAATCTTGCATGTGGTAATCATGTCCCCTCTAACTCTTCTGTCTCCCAGTGACGTGAGGTTTAATTCCCGTAGTAGCTCATACCCCCTCAGTTCGAGTACTAGTCTGGTGGCAAACCTTTGAACCTTTTCCAGTTTAGTCTTATGCTTGACTAGATATGGACTTCATGCTGGAGCCGCATACTGCAGGATTGGTCAGACATATGTGGTATGTAATGTTCTGAAAGATTCCTTACACAAGTTTGTAAAGGCCGTTCTTATGTTAGCCAACCTGGCATATGCCTCTTGATATGAGCTTATGGGGACAGGTCTGGCGTGATATCAACCCCCAGGTTTTTCTCTCTCTCTACGTTACCAATGTAACGTACGATTATGTTACATTGTTGGGTATATGAGATACACAGTGTTTAGTGAGTTTCATATTTATTCAGTAGTCCTGGATACAGCAGTGTCGTGGACGTTGTGACGGAGCTTGGAGCAGAGCAAAGAGCTAAGTGTGTGTGTGTGTGTGTGTGTGTGTGTGTGTGTGTGTGTGTGTGTGTGTGTTTGTGAGAGAGAGAGAGAGTTCACGTTTTTGGTGTACAAGTTAAGGTACGAATAGGTAAGCACTACCACCAGAATAGATGTATGGTGGTATTCCTGAGGCCTTCTTCTGTCCCGGACCTCCACAAGGGGTTGGGGCTTATGGAGCTTAAACCTCCAACGAGCTCTGGTTACTGTACCAGACTGTTCCTTGCTACAGTTAGGCAACATCCCCCAACCACTCTCTGCTGGAACAGACAACCAACCTCGGCACCCACACTCTCACTACCACACTTTCTACTACCAATGAGCTCCGGTAGTGAGTTCATTGTTGAACTCCCTACCGGAGTTCAACAATGAACTGTAGAGTGCTTGTAGTTTTCTCAGGAGATCACCCTGTATGCCTCTTGATTTTACAAAAGGGTTCAGCGACACATATTTGGGGGGCGCGGCTCCAGCACTGGCCTCATTGTCCTGTGCACTCACCCTACTTGAGCCGTCGTGACTCCCCACTCTCTCCTTGTTTGGTATGATCTCCTCAATCCCCCTTTTCTGAATTAGTATTCCTCACCACCCAGTCCACAGCTGTGACCCTTTCTCTCTCTCTACTTTCTGGAAAGCCTCACCAGGACAGGGAAAAACACCTGTTAACTATACTTTTAATAAACAAAGAACATATGTGGTACACTACAAAAAAGAGATAAAAATATTTCCATAAGACACTAGGCTACTACAACCTGGTTGCAATCCTATACCATTCCCTGGCTTCACCCGCCGTCTATACCAAGTGGTTGCCCAACTTTTGGCTTGCCGCTTATTACTTCCTCACCAAGTGAGTTAAATCTCGTCGTAATAATATTGCACAATCAGCCCTAATATATATATAACTCAGCCTATGGCTGTAACACTAGAAATATCAATATTACACAACCAGTCCTGAGGGAATATAAAGCTCTGCCTGTGGCTGAGACACTAGAAACATCTTCATTAATATTCCTCGACACAAAAATTGTCAATCTCTTACATTTTACTGCGTCTCACACGCCAATGACATTCAAGCACTCTCCCAAATACATTATAAGTAGTCACCATGAACCTCCACTCTGTACCAAGAGGCTAACTACTCTGTATATCTCTAGGTTTTCCAAGAATTGTCAACAAGAATCTTCTACAGTCCTCCTAGACTGCTACACAGTAAAGTTTTCCTCGTACACCAGTGATGCTCCACCACTGATTCCACAGACATGTGCAATTCCACTTCACTGTTGCTTCACACAGCTTAAGGTCCAGCTCCTCACTATGGGGGCTCTGCTCTTTCACAGAGTTCAGCATTCACTTCTACAGCCTTGAAGTTCCATCCGCTAACTTCTTCTCTGGCCTCGATGTTCTCCCATCAACTCCTTCCCCAAACCAACCTGCAATTCCCATTGACATGCCAAGAAAAATGTTTCCCTACTAACATACAGTATAACTAAAAGTATTCACATTACATAAGTATCTTCTCTCGATATCTCTTTAAACTCTCGCACGTCGTGAGGGGGACTCCCCCGTCCAGGGCGAATCCATGCTCCGGCCTCCCTGGGCTTTCCTCCGCCTCGAGGCTGCCTGCCTGCCTGCCGCCGCCTCTCTGTCACCCACAGACCTTGGAATGGACGGATGTCGCTGCCTCCTCCAGCTGGTTGCCTGATCTTTATTCTCTTATTTAAGCTTACTGCCTTAATAAATTACATCTAATATATATACACAAATCCCTGCCACGATTGCTGGGCACATGATCAAAGAGTATTGGCTCACTACCAACTGGTTAAATAGGCTTACTGCAGAATTTCCGATTTCAGGGCGCTCACTCGCTGACGCTCGAGAGGGCGCTCACTCGCTGATGCTCGAGAGGGCGCTCACTCGCTGATGCTCGAAAGGGCGCCCTCACAGGCTGCCCACGAATATGCTTCAGGACTGCTTCACAACTCTTGCTGGAATCCACACGCTTCCAGACTGATTCCACAACTGGAACGTCTGCTCACGTCCTTCCTCTTGAAGGTATATCAATTAGGGGGGGGGGTCCTTTTCTATCTGGAGCTCAACACAGCGCGACCTTCCCTCACAATTTCTGCTGCTCAAGTGACCAGTGAGCCACATATCTTGTCAGCAAAATCTCGACATCTCAAGTCAAGTCACTGATTTGCAAATTTATCCACTGTCCCTTTGCTTTTAATCTCTTGATCAAGCTATGCCAAGTATTTAAAATATACTCACATGCCTATATTTCATTTGACCTCTCAGTTGGTTTTGGTTTGGTGAATAACTCTCAAAGGGTAGACTCGTTTTTCAGGCTACCTGTGGTCATAACAGCCTGTAGTGAGAGTGAAGGTAATACGATACTCTCTGTAGTCACCACCCATTGACCTGTGCCTGGCCTATAGCCTTACAAATCAGTCTCTCTCCAGTTGTGGTTCCCTACGACATCAACGGTGCTACACTCTTCCAATCTTCCTCTCTCCCCCCCCTTTCTCTCTCCCTTTCTTCTTCTTCTTCTTCTTCTCCTCTCTCTCTCTCTCTCTCTCTCTCTCTCTCCTTTATTATTATCACACCACCATTACCACCCTACCACTAACACACGCTACCACTACCACACCTCCACTTGACCTTGTAAAAGCACCTTCATCACCCTCAGTGATTAAGTGCTTAATTTCACACTAGTTTCTTTTACAGCTATCTCACCCTGTCAGAGTAAATGAGACAGATGTATGTGAATGCATGTGTGTGTATATATGTATGTATATGTGTGTGTGTATGTATGTGTATGGGTATAAAGTATATATGGAAGCTGATCAGAATTACATTTCACCTTTGTGAATGTACATTAATGACACTATGTAAAAGACACATCAAACACTTTATGTAGGGCATACGTAACTCTGTGTATCTATGTATTTACGTATGTAGGTTAGCTTAGCATTTTAAAAACACCGAATCACCTTCTGTGGTTGAGTGTTCAATAAACCCTTGAAATATATGTTTAACATTTCTCTAACCCTGTCCATGGAGGACAGAAGAAAATGTATATATTCTGGTTAGCATTGTAAATGTGTGGCCACGTCTGTGGTAGAAAATAATAATAATAAAAAAAAAAAAAACTCCACTACCTCACCACCACTACTAAATCACCACTACCTCATCATCACTACCTCACCACCACTACCACACCCTCTCTACCATGCCACCACTAAAACACACCACAACTATCACATACCCAGTACATCACTACCACTACCACACCACCACCACAATACCAAACCACCACTATCACACAACATCACTATCACACCACCATTCTCTAAACACCACTTCCTCACCGCCACTACCAAACCACCACTACTACACCACCACTACCACACAACAACTACCACACCACCACTACCTCACCACCACTGCACAATCACCACCACCACGCTACCAAACTACCACTAACACACAACACAACTACCTCACCACAACTACCACATCACAACTACCACACCACAACTACCACAACACCTCTACCACACCACACCTACAAACCACCACTACAAACAACCCCTACCACACCACTACTACCGCACTACAATTATCACGCCACCACTAACCCACCACCACTAATACACCTCCACTACAACACCACCACTACCACACCACCACTACCACATCCAACACTACCAAATCACCACTACCTCACCATGACTACCACACCCCCTCTACCACACCACCGCTAACACACACCACCACTACCACACCACCACTACCACATACCCAGTACCTCACCACCACTACACGCCACCATTACCACATCCACATTGCCTTACCACCACTTCCACATCCCCACTATATCACAACTTATACCAAATCACCACCTCCACACTACCAAACCACCACTAACACACAACACCACTATCTCATCACCACTATCACTAAACTACCAAACCACCACTACCAAACCACCACTAAAACCCCACCACTACTAAACCACCATTACCACACCACCATTAACTTGTGGTGTGGTAACCACCATTAACTGGTTAACGTTGCAAATCCAACACTTTGTGGGCGACACCAGCCAGCTGGGGATTGGCTGGCTGAGGTCACATGACGCGGCTGATCAATCAGGGTCCGCCGTGAGGTCACCGGGAGACCTGGCTAAGCACTGAAGGAGTGCGGCCGCAGAGCTGACCTGACTTTGGACGCGAGCGGATGTGCGTTGAAGAGCTCTCAAGTTTGGAGGTTCTGGGAGCCTTGCTCAGTGGATCATAAGCGGCCATCACAGTCCACCATTATTGCCGAAGACACTGTGTTCCTGGGGAGCAGGAAGAAGCCAAGTTAAGTGGGCAAAAAAGTGCCAAGAACTTGAGGATTTCAGTCGGCGACGACTCGAGAGGGCCTGCCTGGAAACCGCGATTCCGGTTGGTGCGACGAGCAGTGTTGCAGTGACTGGGTCATATCTACTGAGACGTTGGAGGAAAGGCACCATTTCCCGATCCGGGAGAAAACGTCTCGTTAAAGGAGTAGGCTCAGTGACCACTGGTTGGACCAGCATTGAAATACGTGAACTCTAGGGAGTACTATGGCGACGACGCGATCACTTCACGACACCTGAAGCCTTGCAACAAGCTACTGGATCTCCGAAGAGTGACCTGGGACCCGCGGGAGCCTCACACCATTGGAGGATAGGCGTCTTGGACAGAAGTGATTAAGGTAGATCATATTTCCCTCCCATTACCCCTTGCTGATTATGCTAGATAGGCCAGTAAATATGTAAATATTGTTACGGTGCCCTCTCCTATTTCTTTCGTTTGCCTGCTTTAAGAGTCATATCAGCTCTCCCTACTAATTCTCTGATGTTCAGGGAGTCTATTGATATATGTGGCGACCAGACCAGCTGCCAGTTAAGGGAGAAAGTTACATTATAAGTTGTAAGTAAGGGGAAATTGGCGCCCTGGTATAAAATGAAAGAGTATCCCCTACTGCAGATATGACGTTTTGGAAGGGACACTAGCCGATCGCGGATTGGCCGACTTAGGTCGCGGGCGACCAATCAGGGCCCGCCGTGACGTCACCGAGTGCCCCGGGCGGCGCCAACGTCAGAGTTGACCTGACCATGAAGGCGAAAGGACGCACCTCGGTCAGCTCTCAAGGATTTGAGGCTCTACAAGCCTTTCTTAGTGGATTAGAGCTGGCTATTGCAGCCCATCTTATGTATTGGAGACCCCGCGCTTCTGGGAAGCAAAAAGGAACCAAGTTTATTGAGCAAAAAAGAGTGCCAAACTTGGAAAATATTCGGCGACGACGCTGGACGTTGAGGGCTTGGAAAGGTGTGGCGGGCAAGCCTAGCTGTGACCGGGTCACATCCACTGAGGGTTTTGGAAGGACGACACCGTTCCTAGGACAAAGAGCAACGCCATGTGGAAGGGGCGAGTGTGGGAAAATAGTAATTAGCTCAGTGCCCATCGATGAACCAGGATTGGGGTAGCTGAATCTCAGGGATTGGAACGGCGACGACGCGAAGGCTCCACGACACCTGAGGACCTGTGGAACGTTCCTGGATCGTCAAGGATCGACTCAGGAAGCGTGGGAACCTCACACCATCGAGGGACAGGCGTCGTGAGCCAGGAATGTAAGGTAGATCATTTTCCCTCCCATTACCCCTAGTGTGAGTAGGCTAGTTAGGCCACAATATTTACTTACGTATGTGGCAATAGGACATTAATGCTTTAGTAGTAGAATAGGCTGCAAGGCAGCTTGTATCCAGGACTGTCAGAGGGGACAGTGTGTATGGATGGCAGAACAGTGAAGAAGAGGCGCCGACGTGGTGAAGAGGCCCTCCTGTGAGAGAGTGTGGGACTCTTGTCTTTCAGCCCAGTTGAAGGAGCGTTGGAGGTCGTGGAAGAAGAGGCTGACGATCTCCAGACTTATTATCCTTATTTTCATATTCATGTATTACTTGTGATTGTATGTGTGTTCATGTAATTTGCATCAGTAAATTCACACATTTTATCATTGTGTTTAAGTGTGCCTCCATTTATAATATTTCTCTATGAGCATACACGAAGGTTATCATAGTACCACCTAGGGAACACTACGTTCTCTATAGAAGTTCTCATTGCCTGGAGAGTGGTAAAAGCAGCACAGACTTATATAAAAGTGTACCCTTAGCCATCCGATCAGTATCAGTGCCTGAATGGTGGCAACTAGTAACGTGGTGGCTAGAGAGAGGTAAAGCCACACAGACCTTCCTGGGAGAGTACCCTGGGCCGACAGTCTAGTAGTAGATCTATGGGAGTAGCAATCTTCTGGCTACAAACAATATATAATACACTCACTGAACTGCATTGCTGGGGTGCAGATATAATAACCCAGCTGGCGACCTTGTTAAGAAGAAGATAGAGAAGACAGGCGGGAAAGGAGTTCCTGCAACCTTTTTGTCTGGCAGGCAAGACTCAGGGAGGTTATTGTTATAAGGTAAGCCTGAGTCTTCCTTCACTCCTCCACGGGTCTAGGCCGGAACTGTTAACATCAGTTTCCCCCGTGTTTGACTGAAGGGCTTCCAGGGTGAATCAGTGGCACCCCCCTTTTGTGGTGGAAGCAAAGACCTGTGGAGGTGGACATTGTTGGTCCTCTCCTGTGTGACCAAGGAGACTCCGGTGAATCCCGGGAGTCGGAGGGGCTGAGTATTCGGCCTTTTGAGCCCCTAGCAGCTGAGTGCTAGCAGAGCCCCGGCCCACCCCCCACGTGACAATATGTATATGTATATATGATATTAGTATATTTATTATTACATAAGTATTAGGATAGGTTGCAAGGCAGCTATTATTTACGGCTGTTGAAGAACACAGTGTGCAGACGACGTGGCAGGTGGTGAGGAGGGAGGTCGACATTGAAGAAGTGCCTCCCCCCTCCCTTGGGAGGTTGTTGTTATTATAGATTCAGCTACTCAGAACAAGTTCCAAGTAGCACGGGCTATGGTGAGCCCGTAGCTTACCTGGCACAGGAGCGGGGCAAGTTGCACAGGCTATGGTGTGCCTGTTGTGGACTTACCTGGCACAGGAGCGGTCACATTGGGAGGTTGCGAGTGTGAGTGAGTTTTCAGGGGAAAGCTCCAAGCCATTACGACTGTATAGCACTGGGAAGGAGTCAGGATAAGGATTTGCGATGGGACGGAGGAAGGAAGGAACGGTGCCCAACCACTTGGACGGTCGGGGATTGAACGCCGACCTGCATGAAGCGAGACCGTCGCTCTACCGTCCAGCCCAAGTGGTTGGGTTGGGAGGGTGCGAGTCTCCCATTTAAACCTGCCAAGCTGACGGAGGTCGTGAGAGGAGAGCTGCCGACGATCTCCAGAAAATTTATTTATATATCCATTCATGTACCATTTCTATATATGTGTTTATGTAGTTCTTTCGTTAATAAATTTCCAAATAATTTTACTGACGTGTTTGAGTGAGTCTCCATATTTCTATATGTGCATATACGAGTGATATTATAGCCCCACCTATTGAACAGTAAGATATGTTTATGGAAAGATATCTTACTGTTTATGGAAACGTACCCTAGGCTAGCAATCCTGTTTTAACACTGTAGGAGTAATAATACGTATGCAATCAGGAAACATTTTGTATAACCACTGAACTGAACTGCTGGGGTGCAGAGATATTAACCCAGCTGGCGACCTTATGATAGTAGAGAAACACAGGTGAGGAAGAGGGACCTGTGACCCCTTTTTGTTATGGCGGGCAAAACTCAGAGGAAGTGCTGTTGAAATTAATCTGAGTTTTATCAGATCGCCCTGAGATCTCCCAGGGTGATCAGTGGCACCCAGGTGGTGGGAGCACAGACCTGTGGTGGTGGGTGTGACGTGGTCCTCACCTTTGGGACCAATAGACTCTGGTGAGTTACACAGGTCAGGCAGACTGACTCTTCTTTTCCCTGAACCTCTAGCAGCCCCTTATCCCACCCCCTTCATGTAACAATATATATAAATATATATGTTTAATTTTGATCTGACGATTCAATATATATCGTTTAGATGATCAACTACCATGTATGTATCTATCGAATTTCAGAGGACAGCAGGTGCAAGCCAAGGTAATAAGGGTGATCCATATGCAAACGAGGAGTCACAATAACGTGGCTGAAATATGTTGACCAAACCACACATTATAAAGTGAAGGGACGACGAAGTTTCAGTCCGTTCTGGACCAGAATGGTCCAGGACGGGACACCATAGTGAGTGTCACTATGCTGTCAAGTCGACAATCGACTTGAGAATGGTCCACGACGGACCGAAACTTCGTCGTCCCTTCACTTTCTAATGTGTGATTTGGTCAACAAGGGTGATCCGTTTGATGCCCTGTGTCTGTATTAATTTTTAAATTTTCTCTAGTGCTGTAAGTGATTTATTCATGTGTAGTAATGAGTATGATTTTTATATATATTGTGCTAGGTATCATATCCATGAGTGTTTCAGTGCAGAAGGTCCAGTAGCCTGCCAGACCAAGGTCATGGGTGGTCGGTTGACACCTTGGTGTCTGTAAGTACTGTGTCGTGTAATGTGTGGGGAGTCAGTAATTGTGATTACTGACTGAGATATCATTTGCATATGGGTATGTTAATGACACCTGTGTTGTGTGTGTTTGGGGAAGTGACTTTATATATATGTATAAGTTATATTACTGCCCTGGGTGCTGTGTTCTTTGGTAAAATCTCTAATTATAGGTTATTAGGGTTTTAGAGTTAATTAGGGGGTAATTAACTGCACCAAGTAATTTCATATTGTTTGATTAGAGCACTGTCGAGTGGGTGACAGTACATTGGGTTAATGATTACGTTATGAACTAATTATTTGTCCGTCGGGCAATTAATTGGTTACTCTAGCTAATTAGGGGTAATTTGTGCCAGATGTCGGTGGAGTGACAGCATGTTGAGTTAGTGTATTTTCATTGCTGTAGTAGTTCGCTGTCCGTGGGAGAGTTAATTACTTACTCTGGCTAATTAGGGGTAATTAGCAATCCATCAGATTGATTCCACACAGTAATTCATTGCAGGGTGTTGAAAGAAGTATGGGGCAGTAATGTAGCTGTGTACGTTTGTTATAGATGCTAAACCATGTGTGTCGTAACTGTGGGTGTTCACAGTAATTAATGTGTTGCAGTGGGCTGCAAGCGTATGGGGCTGTGACACATACATATGTTACTGAGTGATGTGACTGGTGTGACTTATGTTGTGTTGCTTGTTCGAGAGACAAGACCTTGGTGTGTTTTTGTATTGATCATGGATCATTAAGGATTCATTGAAAGTTTATTAGGGGGTAATTAACTACACTAAAGGGTTGCACATTGCTTAATGAGGGAACTGCTGAAAGGGTAGCAACATTGAATAACGAGATACGTTTCAGGTGCAATCAATTGTCCGTGAGATAGCCAATTGCCAATTCTAGCTAATTGTGTAATTAGCATTTTTATCGTGAATTCACATAGTGTGTGAAGGGACTCTTGATAGGGTGACAATATTTTGTGTTAACGTAATTTGCTCTTGTCTAATTACCTGCTTGTGGGATGGATAATTAGTGGTTCATGTTAATTAGGGTAGTTAATTAGCGTCACAGGGTTTAACTGACTGTCGTTGGGCGAAGTCATTGGGCTATCATAATTTTTTTATTAATTATATATGTCATTGGGACAGTTCATTAAGCACTCATATTAATTAGGGTAATTAACGTCTCTACCGTGAATTCACAGTGTTTGATGAGCCATGCTTAGGCAGTGTGGAGTGGGACGTATTCGTATATAATTAATTATCGGTCTGAGGGACAGTTTAATTAATTGCTTATGGTTAATTAGTGGTAATTAACACTCAATAAAGTCAACTTGACTTAGACCGTTATTATAGACTGTGGGTTGGTTGGTGTTGTCGTCGTTGATCCTTCTCTATGGACAACCCAACCCACAACTCGGCAGAGTGCTTATACTAGGAGATCACCCTTGGCGCTTCTGGCTCTTGGAGAGGGGCTCAACGTCACACGTTTAGGGGATGCGGCTCCAACACTTAGCCTCGTTGTCACGTGCACACACCCACTCGAGCCGCTGTGACTCCCCACTCTCTCCTTATGAGATATGATCTCCTCAATCCCCTATGACTTACTAGTATTACCTCCTACCCTGTCCACAGCAGTGGTTCTTGGTTCTTTCTCTCTCTCTCTCCTTCTTTACTACCTCCTGGGAAGCCTCACTAGGACAAGGGCAAACATCAGCAAATTGTGACACATTTACTGGACAAAGCACATACACGATACATACACACATATAATAATAATGAATCCTATACTCTATAATATCACAATCAGGTTGCACTCCAACACCATCAGAACTCTATTATCAGCTTATCAAGTGGTATCCTATCTCCTGGTTCACCACCTGATACTATTAACCTCCTCAAGTTGATCAAGCCTACATACACTGTTGCACTATCAGCAAGATAATATATATATAGAAAATCAGCATTTGAATGCAATAACATATATCAGTATAAATGTTCATTGATACACAACAATGATTAATCGATCACTCTATCAGTCCTAGAACGCATACGTCTGTAGGTAATCCAGCCTACGACTGTAACTCTAAACTTCAGTGTAAAACACTACTTGACATCAGAATACCAACAATCACTCACCTCTCACTGCGTCTTGCACGCTACTGACAACCAAACACTATCAACTCCCTACAAGTAATCCACCAGAACTTCCCCTTCCACCTCTGGAAGTTCACTACCCTAATATCCTTAGGTTCTTCCGGGCTTCACTACCAGGATCCTCTGCAGCTCCTCCAGGCTGCTATCATGAAGTTTCCTTGAGCAACTACGGTGCTTCACCCTTCTGCTAGGGTCCTCCACAGCTCTCTTGGCTGCTACACCATGAAGTTTCCCCGAGCAACTATGGTGCTTCTCCACCTCTACAGAAGCACGTGACACTCCTCTTCACTGCTGCTTCTCCTCACAGCTCGAGGTCCTCTGCTCCACTACCTTGGAGTCTCATCAGCTACTTCATCTAGGCTTCGAAGTTCTCAGCAACTTCTTCCCCAAAGACAAACCTGCAACCCATCGACACTCCAATAAAATGTTCCCCTTTAACACATAAACAAAAATAACCACACAATATGCTTGCCTCAAACCTCTATCTGTCCTCTACATACAGTGAGAGTGGACTCCCCCGCTTTGGGCGGGTCCATACTCCACCTCGCCTGGCGGCGGTCCTCACTCGCTGGGAGGGTCTTCCTCCATCAGGAGCCAGGCTCCCTCAGTCGTCCGCCAGCGCTCAGAGGGGACGGACGTCGCTCCATGTTCCTCCCTCTCCACTCTCTTATTTCAGGCTTTCTGCCTTATTAAAACATGTCTAACTTATAAAATAAACATCGCTACTGTCGCTGGGCACACGACCAACTACAAGTGATCACTATGAACTGGCGTATATCGTGCTTACCACAGATTAATTGATCGAGGGCGCTTTCCCTCTGACGGCGTCTGGTCAGGGCGCTCCACACAGCCCACGAAAATGCCTCTGAGCAGCTTATTAAACTCTCCTCGCCGTCCAAGACTTGACACCACAACGTTCTCAGCTCAATTCCACAGCTGGCACGTCTGCACACTTCTCTTCTCTTCGAGATATATCACTAGGGGTTCCCTTCTGGCGGGAGCTCACGGAGCACAGCTTTCCCCTGCGATGTCTGGAACTCAAGTGAGGTCAAGGTCCTCCGGAAGCGAGCCTCACGCCTCCAGCAAAATGTCCACATCTCCTAGCCAGTCATTTATCTATTTCCTTACTCACTGCCCATAATCTTAAATTGTTTTACATATCCAACCAGCCATTTTACATATGGGTTATCACCTCAATATTTGCTAGACCTTCTAGTTAGGTCAGGCTTGACGAATAACTCTCAAGGAGGGAGACTCGTTTCTCCTGTAGGCTGAGATCATAACACTGTGGAGAAGCTACCGAGACGGTGGTAAGCTTTGTTAATGTAACTCGATTTGGATTAATTAGCAGTCCGTTTGACAGCATTTAGGAATTACTCACTGAATGCTTGATGGGTCAAGTGTGAAGTAATTAAGAGCTAACGAGTCATCATGTTACAGTTTGACTTGTCAGTAGGAGACAAGTAAGTAAGTAATTATCAAAAGAAGGCACCAAACCGGGAAGGCTATGTAGCACCATCAAATACGCAAAATAATCAGAGGGCGCTAAATATCACCAAGGATGCCAATACGAGAACAAAAACGCATAAGGCGAACGATATCAAAAGTATCCGAGTCACCAAAAATTCTAACGAGGGACAGGTGACCGCGAGGGGCGGTCGGAAAGCAAGACACACGCTCGTCCTGGAAGTCAGGACATTCAAGAAGGACATGCACGACCGTAAGAGGGACAATGCAACTAGGACAATAAGGAGCAGGGCGGCGCTCCATCAAGTGACCATGGGTTAAGCGAGTATGGCCAATACGCAACCTCGCCAGAGCTGTTTCCCACCGCCGGTTTCGGTGGAAGGAGGACGGCAACGAGGAAACACAACATTTAAGAGTACGTAGCTTGTTACCAGTAACAGACAACCAAGAAGCCTGCCAACGGGTAAAGACTGAGGAATGGATAACCGGGTAAAAGTCGGAATACGGAATGCCTTTACGAGAGATGGGACAAGAGCGGACAGCTTCCTTAGCGGCAGCATCCGCACGCTCATTTAAAGACACACCAATATGGCTGGGAACCCAACAAAACTCAACCGACTTAAATTTACTGTGAACGAGAAACAGCCAATGCTGGATCTCGACAACTACTGGATGAACCAGATTAAAGGACCCGAGAGCCATGAGGGCACTACGAGAGTCAACAACAACCACAAAGGAAGACTGACAACGAGAAAGCAGGAGACGAAGAGCATAGAGAATAGCATAAAGTTCCGCTGTAAAGATGCTAGTCTCCGGAGGCAAGCGACACATATAAGTGCGATCAGGAAAACAAAACAGAGTAGCCAACACCGTCCTCTGACTTAGACCCATCGGTGAAGACAGAAACGGAGCGGGAGTGAGAAGAAAAGTGCTCGAGGAAAAGGCGTTTTAGAACCGTAGGAGGGGTAAAAGCTTTAGTGATACGGGTCAAGGAAGTACAAAACCGCGGAAGAGGGACCCTCCACGGGGGCAAAGAAGGAACAACACGAGGAGAAACATCAGAAATACGAACGGAGAGAGAATCCTGTAGGCGAGATAACCGGACAGAAAGAGGGAGGTGGTGAAGAGGAACAGGAACCGCAGGAGGGGTAAAAGTTAAAGCACGACAGAGGCGAGAGGAAGGATGTTGCAAGGACCGCGCAAGATAGCGAAGACAGTAGCGATCACGGCGGTCCTGGAGAGACAGGAAGCCAGTGTCAACATACAAGCTAAGGATGGGAGTCGAACGAAAGGCACCAGAACTGAGGCGCAACCCAGTATGGTGCAAAGCATTAAGACGGCGAAGAGTAGAAGGAGAAGCAGACGAGTAAGCAGGGCAACCATAATCGAGCTTAGACAGGACGAGAGAGGAATGTAAAGCAAGGAGAGTGCGCCTATCTGCCCCCCAAGAAGTATGGGACAAGACCCGAAGGAGGGTAAGGGCCTTAGAGCACTCAACACGGAGGTAAGAGATATGGGGAGACCAAGACAAACGAGTGTCAAGGAATAACCCCAAAAGCTTCGCGGAATCTTTGTATTCAAGGGGATGACCATAAAGTGACAAAGAGGGACGAAGAACAACCCGTTTCCGCGTAAAAGTCATGGCACAAGTCTTAGAAGTAGAGAACTTGAAGCCATGACCTGTGGCCCAAGACGACACGGCATCAATTGCAAGTTGAAGCCGGCATTGAAGGAGAGGCGAATCATCACCCTGACAACAAAGGGTAAGATCATCGACATAGAGAGCGGAGAAGACACCAGAAGGAAGAGAGGAAAGAAGACCATTGAGGGCAACCAGAAAAAGAGTAGTGCTCAGAACACTACCCTGGGGCACACCTTCGTATTGCTGAAAAGAGGGAGAGAGAGCGGTACCAAGGCGCACCCGAAAGGAACGACGAGAGAGGAAGCTGCGGAGAAAGAGAGGGAGATGACCACGAAGGCCAAAAGAATGAAGTTGAGATAGGATATGATAACGCCAAGTGGTGTCATAAGCCTTTTCTAGGTCAAAAAGGACGGCAACAACGGAGGTCTTCGCAGCAAAAGCAGTACGAATATAGACCTCCAAGTTCACTAGGACATCTGTCGTGCTGCGGCACTTGCGGAAACCAAATTGAGAAGGGGAGAGGTGATGGTGTTCCAAGAACCACATCAGACGAACGTTAACCATACGTTCAAAGAGTTTACCAGACACAACTTGTGAGAGCAATAGGGCGAAAGTCCTTAGGGGAAGTACCCAGAGACCCCGGTTTGCGAACAGGGAGGACAACGGCATCGAGCTAGTCCTCAGGGACTGACGACGACTCCCAGATCCGATTATACAGACTCAGTAAATACTGAGACGTGCTCGGAGGGAGATGGCGAAGCATCTCATAATGAATACCATCGGAGCCCGCCGCCGTAGAACCGCAGAGGGCCAGGGCAGAACGAAGTTCAGAGAGAGAGAAGGGATCATTATAGGGAAGCTGAAGATGAGTGCAGAAATCTAAAGGACGAGACTCAAGGACAGGTTTACGAAGAAGGAAAGATTGGGGAAGATGAAGACCAGAGCTAACAGAAGAAAAGTGGGAACCCAGTTCGGAAGCGACCTGCAACGGGTCCGCCACAAGAGTATCATGGAGGTGAAGGACCGGTGAAACATCGGGAACGAACTTACCCGCTATCTTGCTGATACGCTTCCAGATCTGGGCCAGAGGGGTCTCGGACGTAATTGTTGAGACATAAGATGCCCAACATTCACGTTTAGCCGTACGGATGGCCCTACGGGCCACCGCACTCGCTTTCCGAAAGAAAAGAAAAGAATCGGTCGTCTGCCTACGGCGGTGCCTCTTCCAGGCTGCACGCTTACAGCGGACAGCCCGAGCACAGTCCGCATTCCACCAGGGAACGCACTTCCGTGGACCCCGAGAGGAAGAGCGAGGAATAGAGCGGAGGGCAGCGTTGAAGACAGTGTCATGAAAAAGGAGGAGAGCGCGAGAGAGAGGCAGAAGGGAGAGGTCAGAGAGAGCAGCACTGAGGGTAAATAGGGTCCAGTCTGCCTTAGCAAACGGCCACCTAGGGAAAGAGAGGGAAGGGCGAAAAGAGAAAAAGGAAACAAGGATGGGGAAATGATCACTTCCATGGAGGTCATCAAGAACCTGCCACGTGAAATCTAAGTAAAGAGAAGAAGAGCAGAGAGAAAGATCAAGACAAGAAAGGGTGCGAGTCCGAGAGTCCAAATGAGTGGGCTCACCAGAATTCAGAAGAGACAGGGAAGAAGAGAGGAGAAACGGCTCAAGGAGGCGACCCCGGGTATTCGTCAGAACGTCACCCCAAAGAGAATGACGACAATTGAAGTCACCCAGCAGGAGCACAGGCTCCGGCAAGGAGTCTAGGAGGTGTTTCAAATCAGGAAGAGAGAGCGGGACACTCGGGGGGAGATAAATGGAACAAACTGTATACCATTTCCCCACAAAGATACGAGCAGCAGAACAATGGAGAGGCGAAGGAAAAAGTAAAGGAACAAAGGGAACATCAGCCCGAATCAAGAGAGCCGAAGAATTAGAAGCCCCAGCAATGGCTGCGGGGGGGGGGGGAGAGAAAGGAATAGCCACGAAAACGACCAGGACGAGCACCAAGCATTGGCTCCTGGAGACAGACACAAAGGGGCGAAAACCGCGAAATCAGAAGTTGGAGTTCGAGGAAATTGGCGTAATAACCTCGAACGTTCCATTGAAGAATGGACAACGACGAGAAGAGAAAGGACAAAAACAGAGAACAAGGAAGAAACAAAGGCGAAAGAGCAACAGAGCACGTTAAAGAATATCAGGGTCGGGATCAGGGTCAGCAAAGTCAGGGTTAGGGGGCATGGGTAAACTAAGCAAAGACGGAGGGAAGGAAACGGGAGAACAGATCAGAGGTGGGCGGGCAGGGTCCGGAGGAGGAGGATGAGGATGAGGAGGAAGAGGAGGAGATAACGGAGAGGAGCAGTCAAGGACAGCAGCAGGAGGAGGGGGAGTAGAAAGAGGGGAGCGCACCCCAGCAAGAGCAGCAACCGAAAGGGAAGCAGGGGCCAAAGAAACCTCCATAGCAGGAACAGGGGGCGCAAGCACTGAAACGGGAGGGGAAGGAGCAACAGAGCCAGAAGGAGCTGAGGAAGAAAGCGAAGCCTTCTTACCCGCCGGGGAAGAGGAAGGAGAGGAGCCAGGCTTACGCTTCTGACTTAAAGAGACCGGTGTCCCAGCAACTACGTACCGGGCAACGGATTCCAGTGTCTCAACAGGAGAAGCCGAACGAGAGCACACACGACAGCCGGTAGGAGAGCGATGGACATCCGCCCGCACCGACAGGCGGTGGGGAGAGCCGATAGATGGAGGAAGAGGATGGGAAGGAGGATCGGAGGGGGACGAGGAAGAAGACACAGAAGACACGACAGACCGGGTAGAAGGAAGGGGAACCCCAGACAGAGGACCAGGAGGAGGATCCTTCGGGAGAGAACCCAAAGGAACAGAGGAGGGGGCAGTGGGCGCATCAGGGTCCAAGGCCCGGAAACGGTTGTGAGTCTGAGGAAGGCGGGAAGGACTAGGAGAGGAAGAGCGCAACACGCGAGCATAAGAGATATTAGCATAAGGCGGGAGCCGGCGAACCTGGCGCCTCGCCTCAGGAAAAGATAAACGCTCCCGGTGCTTCAGGTTGAGGACGGCTGCCTCAAGCTTGTAATGGACACACGCACGGGAGAAGGTAGGATGGGCCTCACCGCAGTTGAGGCAACGAGCCTGGGGAGAAGTGCACTCCGACTTATTGTGACCTTCGCCACCACACAAAGGACAGAGAGAGACAGTCCCGGAGCAGCGGAGGGCACCATGCCCAAACCTCCAGCACTTGTTGCAGAGCCGAGGAGAAGGAATGTACTCCTGGACAGAGCACCTGGCACCAGCAAGAATGACAGAGGGTGGAAGGGTCCTACCATCAAAGGTAATCTTCACAACCCGGAGGGGTTGACGGCGACTACCACGAGGGGGACGAGTAAACGTGTCCACCTGGAGAATAGAATGGCCCTGGGCAGCGAGGATATGTCGAATATCGTCGTGGCAGTCGCGCAGGTCCCGAACACCGGTCGCAACATGGGGCGGGAGCAAAATAGTGCCAACACTGGCATTCAACTGAGCGTTCTTCGAGACCCGAACGGGGGTCTCGCCAAGGCAGGATAAGGCAGCCAAGCGGGAAGCAGCATCCTGAGAAGGAGCAGCAACGACACGTGTACCGAGACGAGTGGGGTTGAAAGTAATGGAGGCATCCACGGAATCAATGAGATGCCGATGGAGGGAGAAATCGTCAGGAGGCGCAGAATCAAGAGGGAGAAGATCAAAATATTTGGCCCACGAAGCGGGACCAAACAAGGCTTGATAGGTAGCAGAACTGGAAGGAATCGAGCGAGGGCGGCCGTGACGAGGACGGCGGTGAGAACCCCCAGAGAGAGAGGGGTTAAAAGGCGCAGTAGTTACAACTAGAGAAGGAGCCGCGCCAGGGGACGAGGTAGTCACCACAGGGGGCTTGGGGCTCGACCCAACCACAGAGGAGGGAGGGGAGCCAGGTGAAGGAGTCGAGAGAGGCCAAAGGAGGAGCAAGGTCGGGGCCCAATGCAGCGGAGGCTACAGAGCCCGGTCTTCCAATACGGACCGACTCGGGGGCTTGGTCGCCCACCCCACGAGCCTGAGAAGGTAAGCCAGAAGCAGCCGAAACAGGGGTTATCATCTTGACGAAAAGAAGAATTCATTCACGAATGTGCCCCCACACTCACCATGGAGCCACAATTAGAGGCAGGACACCCAACAAGAAGCTATCGCCGATCTTGCCGGGGCCTCCTAGGGGTGCGTCGTGAGTATACGCCCCACAAACGCCACCTTAAGAAACCGACAGTCCGTCGAGATCGGGTTCAGTGACGAAGTGGGGATTGACAATAAAAGGTTCCCCTCGCTCTCGACGTCGGGTACTACAGTTCTACGGGTGCATGAGTATGCCTCCTCAAGCACCCGGGCGTCAAAATAGAAGAAGTCCAAGGGAAGAACCAGAACGAGCAAAAGGTCGGCAGGAAACGGCAAGCAGATAGGAGAAGAGGGGGGAGAAAAACGAAACAGAAGGAAAAGGAAAATGTGCCCAGCAGAATTGGAGAGGACGGCAGCAGGAGCACAAGGCTAGAAAAGGACAGAGGACTGTCCCAAGGAGCATCACACTCCGGCAGCCGCCCACGAAGCCCCCACACGGCGACAACGAGCTGAGCGGGGAGGGGGAGTAGGAGACAAGTGTTTGTGATTAACGTAGAGAACTATTGTTGTTTCATTGTCTGTGGGAGACAAGTGTTGAGTTTAAAGTAATTAATCACCGAATCTATTTAGTAATTAATTAAGGCAATTTGCTTCATTGTCGTCTCTGGAGACGAGAGTTAAAGTAACTTGGGGATACCGGAGAAGTGTCTCAGGGTCCCACCTTGCCTAGCTTTGTTTACATTTGCAACTTAATTGCAGGGAGTCGCAAAGAGTGTTAACATAGCTGATAGGAGGCTATTGGAGTCTTGTCTTGATGATGTTTGCAATAGTAATAATAGTGCAGGATGTTGCAAGGGTTTCTTGATTGCAATCTTGTGTCGTCGATGTTCAGTTTTTTTTTATTTTTATAAATTACACAAATACAAGAACATACAAAACAACGCAAACCTGTACACATCAAGTATACCAATGAAGGAACAGTACACAGGGATAAACAGTCTGTACACTCAACAATAACAGTAACCGCAAAACAAACACAAGCGCTGAACAAAATAAAAACGCATTAAAGCAATGGGCTAAACAGTACAGGGAATTAAGTGCTAAAACAGTACATGGAAACAATAGGCTAAACAGTTCATATCTACATAGCAACACAGAACATGGCAAAGAAAATTACATGAAAAATAAAGAAAACAATAAAGTACATAAATAACATTTAAACACACCTGGAACCAAGAACACAAAACATACACAGACGTGGACATAGAATCACGTGCACAGAACCACGCCTACCACACACACAGAAGAACAAAGGAGCATAGGACCATACACGCGCTACCCAGGAAAATGACATACACTAAATGAGAAGAAAGCATGTACACACACACTAAACACACTTTAAACAACAAGACAAACACACTCATACCACCCACACCACCTCGGCACACCACACAGCACCCAAGCACGCAAAATAATGGGTCACAGGCCAAAGCAAAACACGGCCACAAAAAGAACAGTAGAAAACAGTACAGCAGAAAACCCAGGCCCACGCAGGAGCCAAAACCCCCCTCAAAACCACACACCCACACGCATACGGACACAACCGGCACCCGGAGGTACGGAAACGCACCACACACACACAGGAGCAGCAGCATCTCAAGGGGGGAGACACACAATCACACGCAACCCCCGCCAAGGACAACCAAAGAAGCGGAAAGGGAGCGCATAGCAAAGCAAACCCCGAAACCCCCCAACCGCTCTAAACCCCCATCGACACCCCAACCCCACCCAAGACGAGAACATCACCTTCCCACCAAGGCACCTGCCGACCCAAAGGCAACCCCACGAACATAGGCATCTGTGAACCACCGACCAAACTCCTCCGGAAAAGCGCGCTGCAACCACCACCAGGTAAACCGCATGCGCCCCCGCAAAAATCCTAAAATTCGGGCAACCCCAAAACCCTCCCAACCCACACACAAAACACATAATCAGCAACCAAAACATATAATATATTACGCACCCGCAGCGGATAAGCCGCAAAATACAAAAACAAAAACTGCAAAACATCTCCCCGACAACCCAGACCACAAAACACCTCCAGGACATCCCGAAACCAGTCCACCAACCCCTGTAACCGGACACAAAAATAAAATACATGCACCTGCGATTCACTTAAACCACAATGAACACACGCCCCAGAATCACGCAAGCCAAGCATACACAACCACTCATTTGTCGTCAGCGACAAATGCAGAACCTGAAACAGCAACTCACGCTGCTGAGGCGCCAAGAACCGTGCCCCCAAACACGACCAGATACCACCCCAATCCCAACACGGGAATAAGCCCTCCACTCGAGGCCGCACCCGGGGCAACAACACCCCATACACAGCCTTGCACGAGAAGGACAGAAACCCAGGATGGCGGCAGAGCTCCCGAAGAATATCCACGGCCCAAGAATAAACAGGGGGGGTAAACAAGGCCACCTCCTGACAAACCCCCAAATCAACCAAAAAACTGAAGCGAAGCGAGCAGAAAAAAAACACCCAGCGTATTCAACCCCCCACCGAGAGCCAGCCCCCGACGCAACGAGACCCAGAAGAGGGCCTTGGCCTTCGTGAAGACGTCAGGAATGCCAACACCCCCCTCTCTCACCCCTAACACCAACGTCGAACGGCGCACCGGTTGATAACGCCCACACCATACATATCTATACACCACACTCTCCAAACTCAAGGCCTTCTGACGATCCAACGGGAATCATCGAGCCACAAACCAGACACGCGACAAGACCTTACACGCAACAAGCAGCCCCCTCTGATAAATCGTCAAAGGACGACGCGATAAAAGGCCAACTGCAACACCAACCGACCGAGAGACAGCACCCCAATTCCACTCCAAGGAGTGGTCATAGGAGGCAAACCAAGTAACCCCAAGAACCCGAATCGAGGAGACCACCGGAAACCACGACCTATCCCACACCAGGCGGGAGGCCCACTCACCGATCCCCATCAACCCCGACTTCGCCCGATTAAGAACGGCCCCCATAGCAGACTCAAACCGCAGGAGAACGTCCTGGACAGCTCCAACAGAACCCTCCGAAGCTACAAATAGAACGATGTCGTCAGCATACCCGCAAACGGGTAGCCGGAGACCGGACGGCAGACAAGGAGGCACAATCAAGGAACACGCTTTCACCGCCCGGAAAAGAGGTTCTTGAAAAATCACATACAAAAGCATGGATATGGGACACCCCTGATGAACGGAACGGCAAATAGGAAAAAATGAGCTAAAAACCCCATTCACACAAACGTGACTGCGACTCCGGACATACAACAAACGAACCCACCCCACAAACACCACCGGAAAACCAAGCCTCTCCATAGCACTAAAAACAAACTCTAAAGACACACGACTCGGTCGTGTGTAGTATCGTTGTTGGTGTTGTCGTTGATCCTTCTTTATGGAAAACCCAACCCTAAACTCCGTAGAGTGCTAATACTTTACCAGGAGATCACTCTGGGCGCTTCTGGCTCTTGGAGAGGGGCTCAACGTCACACGCTTAGGGGATGCGGCTCCAATACTTAGCCTCGTTGTCACGTGTACACACCCACTCGAGCCGCTGTGACTCCCCACTCTCTCCTTATGTGATATGATCTCCTCAATCCCCTTTGACTTATTTGTATTCCGTTCTACCCTGTCCACAGCTGTGGTTCTTGGTTCTTTCTCTCTCCTTCTTTCCTACTTCCTGGGTAGCCTCACTAGGACAAGGGCAAACACCAGCAAATTTGAATACGTTTACTGGACAAAGCACATACACAATACATACACACATATAATAATAATAATAATAATGACTCCTACACTCTATACTATTTCAGTCAGGTTGCACTCCAACACCATCAGAACTCTATCATCTGCTTATCAAGTGGTATCCTATCTCCTGATTCACCACCTAATACTACCAACCTCCTCAAGTAGGTCAAGTCTTATAACACAATGTTGCACTATCAGCAAGAGAATATATATCTATAAACATGTACAAGGAAAACCAGCGTATGAATGCAATAACATAAATATTAGTATAAATGTTCCTTGATATTGTCACGTGGGGGTGGGCGGTCCGGGGCTCTGCTAACACTTAACTGCTAGGGGCTCAAAAGGCCCAAATACTCAGCCCCTCCGACTCCCGGGATTCACCGGAGTCTCCTTGGTCACACAAGATAGGACCAACAATGCCCACCTCCGCAGGTCTTTGCTTCCACCACAAAGGGGTGCCACTGATTCACCCTGGAAGCCCTTCAGTCAAACACGGGGAAACTGCTGTTAACAGTTCCGGCCTAGACCCGTGGGGGAGTGAAGGAAGACTCAGGCTTACCTTATAACCATAACCTCCCTGAGCCTTGCCTGCCAGACAAAAAAAGGTTGCAGGAACTCCTTTCCCGCCTGTCTTCTCTATCTTCCTCTTAGCAAGGTCGCCAGCTGGGTTATTATATCTGCACCCCAGCAATGCAGTTCAGTGGGTGTATTATATATTGTTTGTAGCCAGAAATGTATGCTCATAGAGAAATATCATAAATGGAGGCACACTCAAACACAGTAATAAAATGTGTGGATTTACTGATGCAAATTACATGAACACACACACACAATCACAAGTAATACATGAATATGGAATATGGATAATGAGCCTGGAGATCGTCAGCCTCTTCTTCCACGACCATCCAACACTCCTTCAACTGGGCAGGAAGACAGGAGTCTCACACTCTCACAGGAGGGCCTCTTCACCACGTCGGCACCTCTTCTTCACTGTCCTGCCATCCATACACACTGTCCTCTCTGACAGTCCTGGACACAAGCTGCTTTGCAGCCTACTCTACATTAAAGTAATAAAGTCTTGCTGCCACATACACAAGTAAATATTGTGGCCTAACTAGCCTACTCATACAAGGGGTAATGGGAGGGAAAAATGATCTACCTTACACTCCTGGCTCACGACGCCTGTCCCTCGATGGTGTGAGGTTCCCACGCTTCCTTGGGTCGATCCTCGACGATCCAGGACGTTCCACGGGTCCTCAGGTGTCGTGAAGCCTTCGCGTCATCGCCGTTCCAATCCCTGAGATTCAGCTGCCCCAATCCTGGTTCATCGACGGGCGCTGAGCTAATCACTATTTTTCCCCACACTCGCCTCTCCCACAAGGCGTTGCTCCTTGTCCTAGGCACGGTGTCGTCCTTCCAAGATGCTCAGTGGATGTGACCCCAATCACAGCTAGCTTGCTCGCCCACCTTCCAGACCTCAACGTCCAGCCAGCGGCGCCGCCCAGCGTCGTCGCCGACTATTTTCCAAGTTTGGCACTTCTCTGCTCACTGAACTTGGTTCCTCTTTTGCTTCCCAGAAGCGCAGGGTCTCCAATAACTGTGATGGGCTGCGAAGGCCAGCTCAATCCACTGAACAAGGCTTGCAGAGCCTCCAATCCTTGAGAGCAGACCGAGGCGCGTCCTGTCGCTTCCCAGGTCAGATCCACTCTGACGTTGGCGCCGCCCGGGGCACTCGGTGACGTCATGGCGGGCCCTGATTGGTCGCCCGCGACCTACGTCGGCCAATCCGCGATCGGCAATGTCCCTTCCAAAAGGTCATATCTGCCGTAGGGGATACTGTTTCATTTTATAACAGGGCGCCAATTTTCCTTTATTTATAACTTATAATATAACCTCCTTCCATTAAATGGCAGCCGGTCTGGTCGCCACATATGTCATTAGACTCCCTGAACCTCAGAGAATCAGTAGGGAGAGCTGATATGACTCTTTAAGCCGGCAAACGAAAGAAATAGGAGAGGGCACCGTAACATACCCCTCCCCTTAAAATAAGAGTCATATCGGAAGAGCAGCACTCAAGAGGGCAATCTATACTCTTGCTCCCTCCGTTCCTGAAGTGTCACTCCTCCAGTTGGTGACGTGGCTCATACCACTTTGCCAGTCACTTGCCTCACTGTATCTCCACCTCGCATAGGAACGGGTGTGATGGGTGTTCCCTGAACACCTACAAGAAATCCTCTCGCCGTGGCTACGAGTGTAGCCCCACGGCTCGTTACCACTGTACGATTCAGTGCATGCAGCCTCTCCACCGCGTCGTGCACTCCGAGATAGTCTTGCATTTCCACTGCGCCCTACAGGTACTCCATGTTTCCTCTCATGATCTCCTCTTCGCCAATCTTCTCTCTTCTCGGTTCCTCTTCTCCCTTAGGTGCGTTGTCTCCTCACAGTGGCACTTGTAACCTGTACTCCATCCAGCAGCTTCCTCTCTTCCACACTAGGCTTTTGCGATGGCCCAATGCCCCTCTGGTTAGGCTGGCGCCTATCCTGGGTGTACCTATTCCCTGCTTTCTTCGTATTGCCTTTCCTATACCATTCGCTCCTTCGCTCCCGACGAACATCTTCACTCCTCCATGAGATTTTCTTACCTGCAGACGTCTTCTTCGGTTCGTGGTTGGGCTCTTCCACCTCCCTAAGGCTCACCTCACCACGGTGGTTCATCTTGCACCTCCCACTATTCATCTGGCCGGCATAGGGTGCCTTGCGTCGTGGCTCCTCCACTCTGCCCCTCACTGCCGTTCGCTCATCCACTGAGCTTACTTTATTCACGTTTCTGTATGGAGGGAGTGCGGTCTGCAGCCTCTTCACCGCCCCAGGCGTTTGTACAGCTGCTCCTCGCCACTCCTCCACACGCATCATCAGGCTTAGTCGGAGGGCTTCGTCGGGGTTTTCCACTACCTCCGACGACCTCTCTGCACTCTCGCCCTCGTTGTCGTCGTCTCTGGCGACGTTTCCCCTGGCGAAGTCGACTTCCTCTCTATCATCTGGAACGACCGATACCTCACCCGGCAGGGTTGTACCGCTGCTTGCAACATAAGCACTCCTGGCCCAATCGGGTTGTATCCTACCTCCTCCGAGGTCATTACCCAGCACCATCTGCACATGCTCTAGGGGTAACTTAGGGGCTACAGCTACTATAGCTTTCTCGACTCCGCAGTCGGCAATCAGCTGTACTTCGTGAAGTGGCAACCTGTATTCCTCCCCCACACTGCGTATCCTCACCACTCCCACAGGTGAATCATTAAATTCCTTGGGGAGAATACTCCTGGTCACCATACTTATGTCAGCACCCGTATCTCGAAGCACGGCAACCTCCACTGGGTCTGACTTTCCAAACTTCACGTTGGCCCCGAAAACGAAGGGATGTTCACCCAACTTCATTTCCCAACCATTCACGTTGGGTCCACTGTAATATGGGGTGTGAACAAACACTCTCTCCTCTTCCAACATTAATCCTACATTCCTTTGGTGCTCCTCACACTCGCGGGCATAGTGTCCTCTCACACCACAGTCGTAGCATCGGCCACCTCCCCTAGGCAATCCTCTACCAGTCCTCCTGGTAGCACCAATGGTAGAGGTTCCCTGAGTCCACCTAGGACTCTCTGTCGTCGGTTCCCGGGCAGCAGCACTCGCTCCCGAGCTACGTCCACTGCTCACAGGTTGGGGCTTCCTCCCCGCGTCCCTTGAGCTCTTGAACTGGGTTACCTCATTGGGTACACTACTTTTGGGAGAGTCCCCATCCATCCTCGCTCCTCCTGAACTCCTAAGGTTCCCTCCCGACCTGGGGTAAGGCGAGTGTCTGGGCGGCCCCTCCCTCCTGATATGTAGTGCCTCCTCCAGCATGTCGGCTCGGTCCGCTGCAGCCTTCAGGTCCTTAATACCTGCTTCTCTCAACCTTACTCGCAACTCAGGATGGAGCACTGACATAAACTTCTCCATCACTATCAGTCGTTTGATATCATCCACCGACTCCGCTTCCTCCGCCTTCAACCATCGTAGGAATTTCCGTTCCATATCCCTGGCGGTCTCGGCGTAAGTCTTTCCCGACGCTCTTGTACACTCTCTGAACCGCCTCCGGTACATCTCCGGAGTCAGCCGGAATGAGTGGAGCACCGCATTCTTAATCGCGTCGTAACTAGTACACTCCTCTAGGTCCAGCATGTTATAGGCTTCCCGGGCCTCACCAGTCAACCTGCCCTGGACCAGAGCAGCCCAATCATCTTCCGGCTACTCCTTCAGAGTTGCTATCCGTTCAAAGTGTTCGAAGAACGCCTCAGCTTCTTGTGGTTCGAACGTAGGTAAGTCACGTTCCCTTACCTTGAGGTCATCCCGCCGTGCAGGTAGTGAGGGCAGACCACGTTCAACGCGACGCAATTCGACTTCTTTCTTTGCCCTTATCTCCTCCAGTCGCAGTTGTCTCTCTCCTTCTTCCCGCTGCAGCCGAGCTTCTCGCTCCTCTCGCTGCAGCTCAGCCGCACGTTCCTCTCGCTGCAGCTCAGCCGCACGTTCCTCTCGCTGCATTTGCGCTTCTCTCTCCTCTCGTCGCAGCTGGGCTTCCAGTTGCATCTTCATTATTTCCAGTTGCAGGCTCCTCTTACTACAGCTGGACCTTCCACTGCTCCCATGTTCACTGTGAATTCTCTCCACACTGGTAGGCGCTTGGGGAGGCCCTAGTCGGGACGGTTCACCTTGCGACGGCTCTCCTCGGGACGGCTCCTCTTGAGATGGCTCCTCTCCCGTCGCTTCCTCTCGAGCTGTGAGCTGTGCCATGATCTCTATCCTTCGCTCCGCTACCTTAGTCGTCCTCAACCTGATCCCAAAGTGGTTTGCCACTTGTTGGAGCTGGGCCTTGGTACACTCTTCCAAAATTCTCTCGTCCCTTGTGTCAATAAATTTCTTTACTTTGTCTTCCTCCATCTCTATATCATCAAGGATACACGACAGCACAGACAAGTTAGTAGGCACTAATTTCACCGTTTCAGTCCCTTAGCTGGTTGAGTAACAGTACCACCGAATTCACTGGCCACACTGTATTAGTACCCTGGCAACACTTGTCTTGAAATTTGGTCCACACTGTAGCTTGATCCACGCTTCCTGGCGAAGTTCCCAGTTCTTGGCTACTGGGGTTCGAATCCTGGCGAGGTCGCCAGTTCTCTTGTCACGTGGGGGTGGGCGGTCCGGGGCTCTGCTAACACTTAACTGCTAGGGGCTCAAAAGGCCCAAATACTCAGCCCCTCCGACTCCCGGGATTCACCGGAGTCTCCTTGGTCACACAAGATAGGACCAACAATGCCCACCTCCGCAGGTCTTTGCTTCCACCACAAAGGGGTGCCACTGATTCACCCTGGAAGCCCTTCAGTCAAACACGGGGAAACTGCTGTTAACAGTTCCGGCCTAGACCCGTGGGGGAGTGAAGGAAGACTCAGGCTTACCTTATAACCATAACCTCCCTGAGCCTTGCCTGCCAGACAAAAAAAGGTTGCAGGAACTCCTTTCCCGCCTGTCTTCTCTATCTTCCTCTTAGCAAGGTCGCCAGCTGGGTTATTATATCTGCACCCCAGCAATGCAGTTCAGTGGGTGTATTATATATTGTTTGTAGCCAGAAATGTATGCTCATAGAGAAATATCATAAATGGAGGCACACTCAAACACAGTAATAAAATGTGTGGATTTACTGATGCAAATTACATGAACACACACACACAATCACAAGTAATACATGAATATGGAATATGGATAATGAGCCTGGAGATCGTCAGCCTCTTCTTCCACGACCATCCAACACTCCTTCAACTGGGCAGGAAGACAGGAGTCTCACACTCTCACAGGAGGGCCTCTTCACCACGTCGGCACCTCTTCTTCACTGTCCTGCCATCCATACACACTGTCCTCTCTGACAGTCCTGGACACAAGCTGCTTTGCAGCCTACTCTACATTAAAGTAATAAAGTCTTGCTGCCACATACACAAGTAAATATTGTGGCCTAACTAGCCTACTCATACAAGGGGTAATGGGAGGGAAAAATGATCTACCTTACACTCCTGGCTCACGACGCCTGTCCCTCGATGGTGTGAGGTTCCCACGCTTCCTTGGGTCGATCCTCGACGATCCAGGACGTTCCACGGGTCCTCAGGTGTCGTGAAGCCTTCGCGTCATCGCCGTTCCAATCCCTGAGATTCAGCTGCCCCAATCCTGGTTCATCGACGGGCGCTGAGCTAATCACTATTTTTCCCCACACTCGCCTCTCCCACAAGGCGTTGCTCCTTGTCCTAGGCACGGTGTCGTCCTTCCAAGATGCTCAGTGGATGTGACCCCAATCACAGCTAGCTTGCTCGCCCACCTTCCAGACCTCAACGTCCAGCCAGCGGCGCCGCCCAGCGTCGTCGCCGACTATTTTCCAAGTTTGGCACTTCTCTGCTCACTGAACTTGGTTCCTCTTTTGCTTCCCAGAAGCGCAGGGTCTCCAATAACTGTGATGGGCTGCGAAGGCCAGCTCAATCCACTGAACAAGGCTTGCAGAGCCTCCAATCCTTGAGAGCAGACCGAGGCGCGTCCTGTCGCTTCCCAGGTCAGATCCACTCTGACGTTGGCGCCGCCCGGGGCACTCGGTGACGTCATGGCGGGCCCTGATTGGTCGCCCGCGACCTACGTCGGCCAATCCGCGATCGGCAATGTCCCTTCCAAAAGGTCATATCTGCCGTAGGGGATACTGTTTCATTTTATAACAGGGCGCCAATTTTCCTTTATTTATAACATAATATAACCTCCTTCCATTAAATGGCAGCCGGTCTGGTCGCCACATATGTCATTAGACTCCCTGAACCTCAGAGAATCAGTAGGGAGAGCTGATATGACTCTTTAAGCCGGCAAACGAAAGAAATAGGAGAGGGCACCGTAACATACCCCTCCCCTTAAAATAAGAGTCATATCGGAAGAGCAGCACTCAAGAGGGCAATCTATACTCTTGCTCCCTCCGTTCCTGAAGTGTCACTCCTCCAGTTGGTGACGTGGCTCATACCACTTTGCCAGTCACTTGCCTCACTGTATCTCCACCTCGCATAGGAACGGGTGTGATGGGTGTTCCCTGAACACCTACAAGAAATCCTCTCGCCGTGGCTACGAGTGTAGCCCCACGGCTCGTTACCACTGTACGATTCAGTGCATGCAGCCTCTCCACCGCGTCGTGCACTCCGAGATAGTCTTGCATTTCCACTGCGCCCTACAGGTACTCCATGTTTCCTCTCATGATCTCCTCTTCGCCAATCTTCTCTCTTCTCGGTTCCTCTTCTCCCTTAGGTGCGTTGTCTCCTCACAGTGGCACTTGTAACCTGTACTCCATCCAGCAGCTTCCTCTCTTCCACACTAGGCTTTTGCGATGGCCCAATGCCCCTCTGGTTAGGCTGGCGCCTATCCTGGGTGTACCTATTCCCTGCTTTCTTCGTATTGCCTTTCCTATACCATTCGCTCCTTCGCTCCCGACGAACATCTTCACTCCTCCATGAGATTTTCTTACCTGCAGACGTCTTCTTCGGTTCGTGGTTGGGCTCTTCCACCTCCCTAAGGCTCACCTCACCACGGTGGTTCATCTTGCACCTCCCACTATTCATCTGGCCGGCATAGGGTGCCTTGCGTCGTGGCTCCTCCACTCTGCCCCTCACTGCCGTTCGCTCATCCACTGAGCTTACTTTATTCACGTTTCTGTATGGAGGGAGTGCGGTCTGCAGCCTCTTCACCGCCCCAGGCGTTTGTACAGCTGCTCCTCGCCACTCCTCCACACGCATCATCAGGCTTAGTCGGAGGGCTTCGTCGGGGTTTTCCACTACCTCCGACGACCTCTCTGCACTCTCGCCCTCGTTGTCGTCGTCTCTGGCGACGTTTCCCCTGGCGAAGTCGACTTCCTCTCTATCATCTGGAACGACCGATACCTCACCCGGCAGGGTTGTACCGCTGCTTGCAACATAAGCACTCCTGGCCCAATCGGGTTGTATCCTACCTCCTCCGAGGTCATTACCCAGCACCATCTGCACATGCTCTAGGGGTAACTTAGGGGCTACAGCTACTATAGCTTTCTCGACTCCGCAGTCGGCAATCAGCTGTACTTCGTGAAGTGGCAACCTGTATTCCTCCCCCACACTGCGTATCCTCACCACTCCCACAGGTGAATCATTAAATTCCTTGGGGAGAATACTCCTGGTCACCATACTTATGTCAGCACCCGTATCTCGAAGCACGGCAACCTCCACTGGGTCTGACTTTCCAAACTTCACGTTGGCCCCGAAAACGAAGGGATGTTCACCCAACTTCATTTCCCAACCATTCACGTTGGGTCCACTGTAATATGGGGTGTGAACAAACACTCTCTCCTCTTCCAACATTAATCCTACATTCCTTTGGTGCTCCTCACACTCGCGGGCATAGTGTCCTCTCACACCACAGTCGTAGCATCGGCCACCTCCCCTAGGCAATCCTCTACCAGTCCTCCTGGTAGCACCAATGGTAGAGGTTCCCTGAGTCCACCTAGGACTCTCTGTCGTCGGTTCCCGGGCAGCAGCACTCGCTCCCGAGCTACGTCCACTGCTCACAGGTTGGGGCTTCCTCCCCGCGTCCCTTGAGCTCTTGAACTGGGTTACCTCATTGGGTACACTACTTTTGGGAGAGTCCCCATCCATCCTCGCTCCTCCTGAACTCCTAAGGTTCCCTCCCGACCTGGGGTAAGGCGAGTGTCTGGGCGGCCCCTCCCTCCTGATATGTAGTGCCTCCTCCAGCATGTCGGCTCGGTCCGCTGCAGCCTTCAGGTCCTTAATACCTGCTTCTCTCAACCTTACTCGCAACTCAGGATGGAGCACTGACATAAACTTCTCCATCACTATCAGTCGTTTGATATCATCCACCGACTCCGCTTCCTCCGCCTTCAACCATCGTAGGAATTTCCGTTCCATATCCCTGGCGGTCTCGGCGTAAGTCTTTCCCGACGCTCTTGTACACTCTCTGAACCGCCTCCGGTACATCTCCGGAGTCAGCCGGAATGAGTGGAGCACCGCATTCTTAATCGCGTCGTAACTAGTACACTCCTCTAGGTCCAGCATGTTATAGGCTTCCCGGGCCTCACCAGTCAACCTGCCCTGGACCAGAGCAGCCCAATCATCTTCCGGCTACTCCTTCAGAGTTGCTATCCGTTCAAAGTGTTCGAAGAACGCCTCAGCTTCTTGTGGTTCGAACGTAGGTAAGTCACGTTCCCTTACCTTGAGGTCATCCCGCCGTGCAGGTAGTGAGGGCAGACCACGTTCAACGCGACGCAATTCGACTTCTTTCTTTGCCCTTATCTCCTCCAGTCGCAGTTGTCTCTCTCCTTCTTCCCGCTGCAGCCGAGCTTCTCGCTCCTCTCGCTGCAGCTCAGCCGCACGTTCCTCTCGCTGCAGCTCAGCCGCACGTTCCTCTCGCTGCATTTGCGCTTCTCTCTCCTCTCGTCGCAGCTGGGCTTCCAGTTGCATCTTCATTATTTCCAGTTGCAGGCTCCTCTTACTACAGCTGGACCTTCCACTGCTCCCATGTTCACTGTGAATTCTCTCCACACTGGTAGGCGCTTGGGGAGGCCCTAGTCGGGACGGTTCACCTTGCGACGGCTCTCCTCGGGACGGCTCCTCTTGAGATGGCTCCTCTCCCGTCGCTTCCTCTCGAGCTGTGAGCTGTGCCATGATCTCTATCCTTCGCTCCGCTACCTTAGTCGTCCTCAACCTGATCCCAAAGTGGTTTGCCACTTGTTGGAGCTGGGCCTTGGTACACTCTTCCAAAATTCTCTCGTCCCTTGTGTCAATAAATTTCTTTACTTTGTCTTCCTCCATCTCTATATCATCAAGGATACACGACAGCACAGACAAGTTAGTAGGCACTAATTTCACCGTTTCAGTCCCTTAGCTGGTTGAGTAACAGTACCACCGAATTCACTGGCCACACTGTATTAGTACCCTGGCAACACTTGTCTTGAAATTTGGTCCACACTGTAGCTTGATCCACGCTTCCTGGCGAAGTTCCCAGTTCTTGGCTACTGGGGTTCGAATCCTGGCGAGGTCGCCAGTTCTCTTGTCACGTGGGGGTGGGCGGTCCGGGGCTCTGCTAACACTTAACTGCTAGGGGCTCAAAAGGCCCAAATACTCAGCCCCTCCGACTCCCGGGATTCACCGGAGTCTCCTTGGTCACACAAGATAGGACCAACAATGCCCACCTCCGCAGGTCTTTGCTTCCACCACAAAGGGGTGCCACTGATTCACCCTGGAAGCCCTTCAGTCAAACACGGGGAAACTGCTGTTAACAGTTCCGGCCTAGACCCGTGGGGGAGTGAAGGAAGACTCAGGCTTACCTTATAACCATAACCTCCCTGAGCCTTGCCTGCCAGACAAAAAAAGGTTGCAGGAACTCCTTTCCCGCCTGTCTTCTCTATCTTCCTCTTAGCAAGGTCGCCAGCTGGGTTATTATATCTGCACCCCAGCAATGCAGTTCAGTGGGTGTATTATATATTGTTTGTAGCCAGAAATGTATGCTCATAGAGAAATATCATAAATGGAGGCACACTCAAACACAGTAATAAAATGTGTGGATTTACTGATGCAAATTACATGAACACACACACACAATCACAAGTAATACATGAATATGGAATATGGATAATGAGCCTGGAGATCGTCAGCCTCTTCTTCCACGACCATCCAACACTCCTTCAACTGGGCAGGAAGACAGGAGTCTCACACTCTCACAGGAGGGCCTCTTCACCACGTCGGCACCTCTTCTTCACTGTCCTGCCATCCATACACACTGTCCTCTCTGACAGTCCTGGACACAAGCTGCTTTGCAGCCTACTCTACATTAAAGTAATAAAGTCTTGCTGCCACATACACAAGTAAATATTGTGGCCTAACTAGCCTACTCATACAAGGGGTAATGGGAGGGAAAAATGATCTACCTTACACTCCTGGCTCACGACGCCTGTCCCTCGATGGTGTGAGGTTCCCACGCTTCCTTGGGTCGATCCTCGACGATCCAGGACGTTCCACGGGTCCTCAGGTGTCGTGAAGCCTTCGCGTCATCGCCGTTCCAATCCCTGAGATTCAGCTGCCCCAATCCTGGTTCATCGACGGGCGCTGAGCTAATCACTATTTTTCCCCACACTCGCCTCTCCCACAAGGCGTTGCTCCTTGTCCTAGGCACGGTGTCGTCCTTCCAAGATGCTCAGTGGATGTGACCCCAATCACAGCTAGCTTGCTCGCCCACCTTCCAGACCTCAACGTCCAGCCAGCGGCGCCGCCCAGCGTCGTCGCCGACTATTTTCCAAGTTTGGCACTTCTCTGCTCACTGAACTTGGTTCCTCTTTTGCTTCCCAGAAGCGCAGGGTCTCCAATAACTGTGATGGGCTGCGAAGGCCAGCTCAATCCACTGAACAAGGCTTGCAGAGCCTCCAGTCCTTGAGAGCAGACCGAGGCGCGTCCTGTCGCTTCCCAGGTCAGATCCACTCTGACGTTGGCGCCGCCCGGGGCACTCGGTGACGTCATGGCGGGCCCTGATTGGTCGCCCGCGACCTACGTCGGCCAATCCGCGATCGGCAATGTCCCTTCCAAAAGGTCATATCTGCCGTAGGGGATACTGTTTCATTTTATAACAGGGCGCCAATTTTCCTTTATTTACAACTTATAATATAACCTCCTTCCATTAAATGGCAGCCGGTCTGGTCGCCACATATGTCATTAGACTCCCTGAACCTCAGAGAATCAGTAGGGAGAGCTGATATGACTCTTTAAGCCGGCAAACGAAAGAAATAGGAGAGGGCACCGTAACAATATACAACAATGATCAATCGATCACCCTATCAGTCCTAGAACAGATAAGTATGTTTCTGCAGGTAATCCAGCCTACGACTGTAACCCTATACTTCAGTATAAGTACTCCTTGGTACAAAAATGGCAAACAATCACTCACCTTTCACTGCGTCTTGCACGCTAATGACAACCAAACACTCTACCAACTCACTACAAGTAATCAACCAGAACTTCCCTTCTACATCTGGAAGTTTACTACCCTGATATCTTCAGGTTCTTCCGGGTTTATCTACCAGGAACCTCCGCAGCTCTTCCAGGCTGCTACACTATGAAGTCTTCCTTGAACAACGAAGGTGCTTCACCACTTCTACCAGGGTCCTCCACAGCTCTCCTGGCTGCTACACCATGAAGTCTTCCTTGATCAACAATGGTGCTTCACCACTGGTATCACAACATCATGTGAAATTTTCTCCACTGATTCTCCTCTCACAGCTTGAGGTCCAACTCCTCACTATAGGGACTGCTATTCCACAGAGCTCAGTATTTCTTCAATAGCCTTGGAGTTCCATCCACTGAATCCTCCTCTTCTGGCCTCGAAGTTCTCTCAGCAACTCCTTCCAAAGACAAACCTGTAACCCATTGACACGCCAATAAAAATGTTTCCCTTTAAACACATAAACGAAATTAACCACACAATATGTTTGCACCTAGTATCTCTCTGCTCTCTACATACTGTGTGAGTGGACACCCTCGTTTGGGCTGGTCCATGCTCCGCCTTGCCCGGCGGGCGGCTCCTCACTCTGGGAGCTTTCCTCCTCCGCCAGTCAGTTGGCTCCAGGCAGTCGACGGGAGAGGATATGCTGCTCGTCCCTCCAGCTGTCTCAGTCATCTCCGTCCTCTTATTTAGGCTTCCTGCCTTACCAAAAGATGTTTAACTTTGTATCAATAAACATTCACTAAGATCGCTGGGCACACGATCAATTACCGGCAGTCACTGTAAACTGGTTAAAATTATGCTTACCACGAAAATGTCTCCTGCAGGGCGCTCTCCCTCTGACGGAGTCTGACCAGGGCGCTCCCATGGCCCACGATAATGTCTCTGGGCGGCTTAACAAACTCTCCTTGCCGTCCAGGACTTGAGACCACGCGTTTGCAGCTCGATTCCACAGCTGGAACGTCTGCACACTTCCTTCCTCTTGAAGGTATATCAAACAGGGGTTCCTCTCTAACGGGAGCTCAAACGGAGCGCAGCTTCCCCTCACGAAGTCTGGTACTCAAGTGACTTAAGCTCCTCTCAAGCGAGCCTCACACCTCCACCAAACTCTCCACGTCTTGTGTCAAGTCATTTACTTATTTTCTTATTCACTGCCCATTATCTTAAATTGTCTATCAAATCCAACCAATTATTTTACATCTGTATCTTCATGTCTGTATATCTCCAACCTCCTAGTCAGGTCCTGGTTGATACCTGGTTGATGGGGTTCTGGGAGTTCTTCTACTCCCCAATCCCGGCCCGAGGCCAGGCTTGACTTGTGAGAGTTTGGTCCACTAGGCTGTTGCTTGGAGCAGCCCGCAGGCCCACATACCCACCACAGCCCGGTTGGTCCAGCACTCCTTGGAGGAATAAATCTAGTTTCCTCTTGAAAATGTCCACGGTTGTTCCGGCAATATTTCTTATGCTTGCTGGGAGGACGTTGAACAACCGCGGACCTCTGATGTTTATACAGTGTTCTCTGATTGTGCCTATGGCACCTCTGCCCTTCACTGGTTCTCTTCTACATTTTCTTCCATATCGTTCACTCCAGTACGTTGTTATTTTACTGTGTAGATTTGGTACTTGGCCCTCCAGTATCTTCCAGGTGTATATTATTTGATATCTCTCTCGTCTTGTTTCTAGTGAGTACATTTGGAGGGCTTTGAGACGATCCCAATAATTTAGGTGCTTTATTGCGTCTATGCGTGCCGTATATGTTCTCTGTATTTCCTCTATTTTAGCAATCTCTCCTGCTCTGAAGGGGGAAGTGAGTACTGAGCAGTACTCAAGACGGGACAACACAAGTGACTTGAAGAGTACAACCATTGTGATGGGATCCCTGGATTTGAAAGTTCTCATAATCCATCCTATCATTTTTCTGGCTGTCGTAATATTTGCTTGGCTATGCTCCTTAAACGTTAGATCGTCAGACATTATTATTCCCAAATCCTTTACATGCTGTTTTCCTACTATGGGTACATTTGATTGTGTTTTGTACTCTGTATTATGTTTAAGGTCCTCATTTTTACCGTACCTGAGTACCTGGAATTTATCATTGTTAAACATCATGTTATTTTCTGATGCCCAGTCGAAAACTTTATTAATATCAGCTTGAAGTTTTTCAATGTCTCCAGCCGAGGTAATTTCCATACTGATTTTTGCGTCATCTCCAAAGGACGATACGAAGCTGTGACTTGTATTTTTGTCTATATCTGATATGAGAATAAGGAAAAGCAGCGGTGCAAGGTCTGTACCCTGAGGTACAGAGCTTTTTAACTGCACTTGGACTAGATTTTATATGGTTGACCGTTACTCGCTGAGTCCTGTTTGACAGAAAACTGAGTATCCAGCGTCCTACTTTACCGCTTATTCCCATTGACTTCATTTTGTGTGCTATCACGCCATGGTCACATTTATCGAAAGCCTTTGCGAAGTCCGTGTATATCACATCAGCATTCTGTTTTTCTTCTAATGCCTCAGTGACTTTGTCGTAGTGCTTAAGTAGCTGTGAGAGGCACGATCTTCCCGCTCGAAATTCATGTTGGCCTGGGTAGTGAAGGTGACCTGACTCCTAATCACTCTCTCAAATACTTTTATGATGTGCGATGTTAGTGCAACTGGTCTATAATTCTTTGCCAATGCTTTGCTCCCTCCCTTGTGTAGAGGGGCTATGTCTGCTACTTTAAGTGCATCTGGTATCTCCCCCGTGTCCAAGCTCTTCCTCCACACTATACTGAGTGCCTGTGCTACCGGCACTTTGCATTTCTTTATAAATATTGAATTCCATGAGTCTGGACCGGGGCCGAGTGCATGGTGTTATGATCTCAGCCTGCAGGAGAAACGAGTCTCCCTTCTTGAGAGTATTCAGCAAGCCTGACCTAACTAGAAGGTCTAGCAAATATTGAGGTGATAACCCATATGAAAAATGGCTGGTTGGATATGTAAAACAATTTAAGATTATGGGCAGTAAGTAAGGAAATAGATAAATGACTGGCTAGGTGATGTGGACATTTTGCTGGAGGCGTGAGGCTCGCTTCCGGAGGACCTTGACCTCACTTGAGTGCCAGACATCACATGGGGAAGCCGCGCTCCATTTGAGCTCCCGCCAGAAGGGAACCCCTAGTGATATATCTCTAAGAGAAGAGAAGTGTGCAGACGTGCCAGCTGTGGAATTGAGCTGAGAACGTTGTGGTGTCAAGTCTTGGACGGCGAGGAGAGTTTAATAAGCTGCTCAGAGGCATTTTCGTGGGCTGTGTGGAGCGCCCTGACCAGACGCCGTCAGAGGGAAAGCGCCCTCGATCAGTTAATCTGTGGTAAGCACGATATACGCCAGTTCATAGTGATTGCTTATAGTTGGTCGTGTGCCCAGCGACAGTAGCGATGTTTATTTATAAGTTAGACATGTTTTAATAAGGCAGAAAGCCTGAAATAAGAGAGTGGAGAGGGAGGAACACGGAGCGACGTCCGCCCCCTCTGAGCGCTGGCGGACGACTGAGGGAGCCTGGCTCCGGATGTAGGAAGACCCTCCCAGCGAGTGAGGACCGCCGCCAGGCGAGGTGGAGTATGGACCCGCCCAAAACGGGGGAGTCCACTCTCACTGTATGTAGAGAACAGATAGAGGTTTGAGGCAAACATATTGTGTGAATATTTTTTGTTTATGTGTTAAAGGGGAACATTTTATTGGAGTGTCGATGGGTTGCAGGTTTGTTCTTTGGGGAAGAAGTTGCTGAGAACTTCGAAGCCAGCAGATGAAGTAGCTGATGAGACTCCAAGGTAGCGGAGCAGAGGACCTCGAGCTGTGAGGAGAAGCAGCAGTGAAGAGGAGTGTCACGTGCTTCTGCAGAGGTGGAGAAGCACCATAGTTGCTCGGGGAAACTTCATGGTGTAGCAGCCAAGAGAGCTGTGGAGGAACCTAGCAGAAGGGTGAAGCACCGTAGTTACTCAAGGAAACTTCATGATAGCAGCCTGGAGGAGCTGCAGAGGATCCTGGTAGTGAAGCCCGGAAGAACCTAAGGATATTAGGGTTGTGAACTTCCAGAGGTGGAAGGGGAAGTTCTGGTGGATTACTTGTAGGGAGTTGATAGTGTTTGGTTGTCAGTAGCGTGCAAGACGCAGTGAGAGGTGAGTGACTGTTGGCATTCTTATGTCAAGGAGTTTTTTATACTGAAGTTTAGAGTTGCAGTCGTAGGCTTGATTACCTACAGATGTATGTGCTCGAGGACTGACAGTGATCGATTAATCATTGTTGTGTATCAATGAACATTTATACTGATATATGTTATTGCATTCAAATGCTGGTTTTCTATATATACATTATCTTGCTGATAGTGCAACAGTGTATGTAGGCTTGACCAACTTGAGGAGGTTAATAGTATCAGGTGGTGAACCAGGAGATAGGATACCACTTGATAAGCTGATAATAGAGTTCTGATGGTGTTGGAGTGCAACCTGATTGTGATATTATAGAGTATAGGATTCATTATTATTATATGTGTGTATGTATCGTGTATGTGCTTTGTCCAGTAAATGTGTCACAATTTGCTGGTGTTTGCCCTTGTCCTAGTGAGGCTTCCCAGGAAGTAGTGAAGAAGGAGAGAGAGAGAGAAAGAACCAAGAACCACTGCTGTGGACAGGGTAAGAGGTAATACTAGTAAGTCATAGGGGATTGAGGAGATCATATCTCATAAGGAGAGAGTGGGGAGTCACAGCGGCACGAGTGGGTGTGTGCACGTGACAACGAGGCTAAGTGTTGGAGCCACATCCCCTAAACGTGTGACGTTGAGCCCCTCTCCAAGAGTCAGAAGCGCCAAGGGTGATCTCCTAGTATAAGCACTCTGCCGAGTTGTGGGTTGGGTTGTCCATAGAGAAGGATCGACGACGACAACACCAACCAACCCATAGTCAATAATAAATTGGGGGCCAGTCCGGGAGAGTGAACTGACACACCCACACCCTGTCCAAGAGTGGATTTGTACACCCTTGCTGAAATAGATAAACTGTGTGACCGCAGGTGTATATTCTCTCTTGGGAAGACTCACAGGACAAGATGGATAAGGTGCAAGCATTTGTGGAGTCAGGCAAGCCTGAGGACTTGGAAGGTTGCACGAGGGATCAATTGAAACAAATAGCAGAAAAATGTGGCATCAGGTTGAAAGCATCTAAAGTAGCTGGGATGAAGGATGAGATCCTGAGGCAGTTAAGAGCTAAAAATGAAGCGGCAGAACAAGGAGCCCAGAAAGGAGCTGAAAGTGGAAAGGAGGATCATGGGCAGGATGAAGTGAGATCCCAGGGATCGAGTAGGAGCAGCAAGAGTAGCCGCAGTAGTAGGAGTAGCCGAAATAGGAGCTTGGAGAGATTCCAGTTAGAGCTCCAGATCCAACAACAGCGTGAGGAGAGACAGTTCCAGCTGGAAAAGATGAAATTGGAACTCCAGATGAAGAATGAAGCCGAGAAGGAAAAAGAGAAAATCAGACTGGAAATAGAAAAAGAGAAAACCAGAGTAAGGGAACTGGAGTTGGAACAGGAGAAAGAAAAAGAAAAAGCCCAGGTCGAAAAAGAAAGAGCCCAGGTCGAAAAAGAAAAAGAGAGAACAAAACAAATGCAGATAGAAGCGAATAGAACCTTGGCTGAGCAAAGGATTGAACATGGGTTGCCAGAGAGCACCACCCAGGTATCACACCCACCAGATGTTAGGGTTAGGGAGAAGGACATTCCCTTGTTTGTTCCCGAAGAGGCGGAGAGCTTCTTCGAGCATTTTGAAAAAGTAGCCAGCATCAAGGAGTGGCCACAGGAGGAATGGGCCCAGCTGGTCCAGTTAAGATTGACCGGTGCAGCCAGGGAGGCATACACCCAATTGTCACTGGAAGAGTGCCAGGATTATGCCACAGTAAAGAGCAGCATATTGCGCTCGTTTCAGTTAACCCCAGAAGCTTATAGAAAGCGCTTCAGAGAGATGAGCAAAGTTGGAGCATGTACGTTTGCTGAGACAGCAAGAGATCTGGAAAGACGATTCCAGAAGTGGATTGAGGCTGCTGGAGTTGGATCTTACGCTGACCTGAAGCAACTGATGGTCATGTAGAAGTTCTTGGAGATGATGCATCCCGAAACAAAGTTCAAGATCCAAGAAGCAGGGATAAAGAAGGTGAAAGATGCCGCAGATAGGGCGGATATGATTACTGAAGCATACAATAGCTTGAGGGAGAACAGAGTGAGAAGCGAGGCGAGACGCAGCAATTGCAGATCCAATGGAGTCTGGGGAGGAAGAAATTATGAGAGACCCAGAAGAGTCTGGGGTGAGAAAAATTTTGATAAATGGGCACATAAAAGTAAGTACCCTAAAACTCAGAAGAGTAGGTCGCGCACTTCATCTGAAAGTGAAGATGGAGGAGCTAAACGAGAAACTAATCGTTATCCTGGAAATCAAGAGTCCAGTAAAGCTCCACAGAGTACGAGTAGTACGTCTGGCCCGAGGAACTCCAATACGAGTGGGCAGAGTCAGAGCTACTCTGGTACATATAGAAGAGACTTTTCCCAGATGAGATGTTACAATTGTAACGGATTGGGTCACGTGATGCGAGATTGTCGGCAGGGCAAGAGAGTTGTGACCCTGGCCATGTGTGACCCCCGAGGTAAATATACTAATGTGTTCCGAGACAAACCACAGAAGATGAACTTAGTGAACGAGAGGTATAGACCGTTCATGAGCAAAGGTTGGATCAGTGTAGGAGGCCAACCTGAGGTAGAAGTTGGTATCTTAAGAGATACCGGAGCTAATCAGAGCTTGATTGCGAGAAGCCTGATTGGGAATGGTCGACGGTTAGCTGGCAGTGGGAAGATGAAAGTATATGGGTTATTGTCTGAGAGTGACATGCCCGTTTGTACTGTCCAGCTAAGGTCGGAATATGTGTCGGCAGAGGTGATGTTGGGAGTGTGCCCCGACATACCTGTTCCAGGAGTCCAAATGATCCTGGGGAATGACTTGTGCGGGACAAAGGTATTGCCAAGAGTCATAGCGGAGACTGTGCCAGAGGAGAGCCCAGAAGGCCACGGCACGGGTGGGACACCTGAGAGTGTGAACCTGACTGACATCCGAGGAGATGAGTCAGGAGACCGCCAAGCCATTGAGTACCCTGTCTCGGTAGTGATGAAGACAGAGGTGGCCGACGAGGAAGACACTGGAGAAGGTGAGACAGTGTCGATTCAGCCAGGGGAAGATATCGATGTAGATATATCATGGCTGTTTGATGAAGGTCCAGCCCAGGAAAATGAAGTCTCGGTGAGGTCAAAAGTGAAGATGGCCCAGCCGAAGAAGAATCATGTGAAGAGAGCGGACCTGAGTAGAGCCCAGACTGCTGAAATTAAGAGTCGGAAGGCGAATGCAACTGTGCTGAGTGGGAATGAGGAAAGATGTGGACAGACTGAGGACGGAAGTAGAACGTCAAGTTGTCCACGAGCACAGAGGCATCTGGATAGTAGAGTTAAGTTGTTTGAGGTGTCAGGAGTTGACGTGTTTCACAGAAAACCTAAAGAAAAGATAGTGAAGAAGAGTAGTAACCGAGAAGGTGAAAGGAGAAGAGACAGTATGTGTGGAGAGATGCTTACGAGCACACAAGGAGAGGTAAAGCGACATGTACGGTCGAGTGCTGTTGGATGTAGCACAGCGCTCGGAGAAACTTTTAGGGAAAGAAGAAGAGTTGAAGGAGAAGAAATGGAGTTGTATAGAGGTGAGAAGTGTGGGAAGAGGATGATGATGCAAGCATGGAGGAATAGAAGAAAGCCGAGGACTCGATGGAGGTCAAACAGGATGAGGTCTCGGATATATGAGGAGACGAAAGGGAGGAGCGTCGGTGAAGACGAGGGAGTGAAGTATGATGACAGGAGACGAAAGTATAATGGCAGTAGATGGAAGTGTGAAGACGACAGAGGAGGTACAGACAGCAGATGTCTGACTCTGGACGTGAAGAGAAGAAGACGAGGAAACGGAGGGTGGAGACAGTAAGTAGAGTGGACCAATGGATTGCAGGCGTCCAAGGGGGACAGCCTAGCCAAGAGGTGCCAGATAAGTCAGATCGTTTATGAGAAGATCATGTTCCTGGAGAGTTGTGAGCCGGATGTTGCAAGGAGCAACGAACTAATTGTAGACTTCTAAGGGAGTATGTAAACAGACTAACCGGTCGAACCAATCGGTTAAAGAACGAGACAGTGTGGTGGCGGATGTATTATACCGAGCTTTGCCACTGGAATAACTCTCAAAAATAAGGGGAGGGGAGTGTTATGATCTCAGCCTGCAGGAGAAACGAGTCTCCCTTCTTGAGAGTATTCAGCAAGCCTGACCTAACTAGAAGGTCTAGCAAATATTGAGGTGATAACCCATATGAAAAATGGCTGGTTGGATATGTAAAACAATTTAAGATTATGGGCAGTAAGTAAGGAAATAGATAAATGACTGGCTAGGTGATGTGGACATTTTGCTGGAGGCGTGAGGCTCGCTTCCGGAGGACCTTGACCTCACTTGAGTGCCAGACATCGCATGGGGAAGCCGCGCTCCATTTGAGCTCCCGCCAGAAGGGAACCCCTAGTGATATATCTCTAAGAGAAGAGAAGTGTGCAGACGTGCCAGCTGTGGAATTGAGCTGAGAACGTTGTGGTGTCAAGTCTTGGACGGCGAGGAGAGTTTAATAAGCTGCTCAGAGGCATTTTCGTGGGCTGTGTGGAGCGCCATGACCAGACGCCGTCAGAGGGAAAGCGCCCTCGATCAGTTAATCTGTGGTAAGCACGATATACGCCAGTTCATAGTGATTGCTTATAGTTGGTCGTGTGCCCAGCGACAGTAGCGATGTTTATTTATAAGTTAGACATGTTTTAATAAGGCAGAAAGCCTGAAATAAGAGAGTGGAGAGGGAGGAACACGGAGCGACGTCCGCCCCCTCTGAGCGCTGGCGGACGACTGAGGGAGCCTGGCTCCGGATGTAGGAAGACCCTCCCAGCGAGTGAGGACCGCCGCCAGGCGAGGTGGAGTATGGACCCGCCCAAAACGGGGGAGTCCACTCTCACTGTATGTAGAGAACAGATAGAGGTTTGAGGCAAACATATTGTGTGAATATTTTTTGTTTATGTGTTAAAGGGGAACATTTTATTGGAGTGTCGATGGGTTGCAGGTTTGTTCTTTGGGGAAGAAGTTGCTGAGAACTTCAAAGCCAGCAGATGAAGTAGCTGATGAGACTCCAAGGTAGCGGAGGAGAGGACCTTGAGCTGTGAGGAGAAGCAGCAGTGAAGAGGAGTGTCACGTGCTTCTGCAGAGGTGGAGAAGCACCATAGTTGCTCGGGGAAACTTCATGGTGTAGCAGCCAAGAGAGCTGTGGAGGAACCTAGCAGAAGGGTGAAGCACCGTAGTTACTCAAGGAAACTTCATGATAGCAGCCTGGAGGAGCTGCAGAGGATCCTGGTAGTGAAGCCCGGAAGAACCTAAGGATATTAGGGTTGTGAACTTCCAGAGGTGGAAGGGGAAGTTCTGGTGGATTACTTGTAGGGAGTTGATAGTGTTTGGTTGTCAGTAGCGTGCAAGACGCAGTGAGAGGTGAGTGACTGTTGGCATTCTTATGTCAAGGAGTTTTTTATACTGAAGTTTAGAGTTGCAGTCGTAGGCTTGATTACCTACAGATGTATGTGCTCGAGGACTGACAGTGATCGATTAATCATTGTTGTGTATCAATGAACATTTATACTGATATATGTTATTGCATTCAAATGCTGGTTTTCTATATATACATTATCTTGCTGATAGTGCAACAGTGTATGTAGGCTTGACCAACTTGAGGAGGTTAATAGTATCAGGTGGTGAACCAGGAGATAGGATACCACTTGATAAGCTGATAATAGAGTTCTGATGGTGTTGGAGTGCAACCTGATTGTGATATTATAGAGTATAGGAATCATTATTATTATATGTGTGTATGTATCGTGTATGTGCTTTGTCCAGTAAATGTGTCACAATTTGCTGGTGTTTGCCCTTGTCCTAGTGAGGCTTCCCAGGAAGTAGTGAAGAAGGAGAGAGAGAGAGAAAGAACCAAGAACCACTGCTGTGGACAGGGTAAGAGGTAATACTAGTAAGTCATAGGGGATTGAGGAGATCATATCTCATAAGGAGAGAGTGGGGAGTCACAGCGGCTCGAGTGGGTGTGTGCACGTGACAACGAGGCTAAGTGTTGGAGCCGCATCCCCTAAACGTGTGACGTTGAGCCCCTCTCCAAGAGCCAGAAGCGCCAAGGGTGATCTCCTAGTATAAGCACTCTGCCGAGTTGTGGGTTGGGTTGTCCATAGAGAAGGATCGACGACGACAACACCAACCAACCCATAGTCTATAATAATGGGCATGTTTTCAATTTCTCTTTCAAAATTTAGTGCGCTCGTGTTTATATAAGTTATATTTACAGGGGTTTGAATATCCCGCATAAAGAAATTGTCTGGATCTTCCACCTTCATGTTGTTTATTTAAGTGCTAAACATGTCCTCATACTGCTTTTTTAGGATTTAGGTCAGGCAGGATAGAATAATTCTCAAAGGGGAGACTCGTTTTTCGGCTCCCTGGGGTCATAACACTCCCTCCCCCTCGATTTTGAGAATTATTCTAGTGGCTAGGCTCGAGATAACGCATCAGCTACTACATTGTCTCGTCCCTTATGTGCGTTATCACCAGGTCATACTCTTGGAGCAATAAAAACCATCTGGTTAACCTTTGGTTCGCATGCTTCATTTTTCTCAGGAAAACTAGGCGATTAGTGGGAGCCGGTCGGCCGAGCGGACAGCACGCTGGGCTTGTGATCCTGTGGTCCCGGATTCGATCCCGGGCGCCGGCGAGAAACAATGGGCAGAGTTTCTTTCACCCTATGCCCCTGTTACCTAGCAGTAAAATAGGTACCTGGGTGTTAGTCAGCTGTCACGGGCTGCTTCCTGGGGGTGGAGGCCTGGTCGAGGACCGGGCCACGGGGACACTAAAGCCCCGAAATCATCTCAAGATAACCTCAAGATAAGATTATGGTCTGTATACACCGTCACTGGGTGTCCTCCCCCCACTCACATACACTTCAAAATGTTTCAATGCCATCACCAGGGCCAAAGTTTCTTTCTCGACCGTACTGTACGACCTCTGGTGCTTAACGAACTTCTTCGAGAAGAAGGACACGGGGCGGTAAATTCCATTATTCTGCTGCGTCAGTACAAGTCCAGCCCCTATATCACTGGCATCTACAAATAACGAAAACGGCGCTCCAAAATAGGGCGACACTAGTACAGGCGCCTCGGTCAACAGTCTTTTGGTCTTTTCAAATGCTTCTTGTGCTGTTCCACTCCACTCCCACTTCTTGTTCTTTGATAGCAAACTCGTCATAAGAGCGGCTATGGTGGAAAAATTTCCGCAGAACTTCCGGTAATATCCAATCATACCGAGGTATCTCCACAATTCTTTCTTACTCCTGGGCACCGGGAAGTTGTCAATGGCCTCCACCTTTGTTCTTACCGGAGCAACCTTGCCTTACCCTACTATATATCCAAGGTACTCCAGGCGGGCTCTTCCGAACTCGCTTTTTGCTAAGTTGATCGTCATGGCCTTCTCCAATCCATCAAACAAATCTAGAAGTCGATCCACGTGATCCTTCCAGGAATTAGCGAACACTACAATATCATCGATGTACACTGCACATCCGGTCGCGCCTTATAATACCTGATTCATTACTCGTTGGAAACGACTACCACTATTCTTCATTCCGAACGGCACCACTATATATTGGTACAAGCCGTCGGGGGTCACGAACGCTGTGATCCTCTTGGCCTCCTCGGACAGGGAAATCTGGTAGTATCCCTTCAGCAGGTCTATTTTCGAGACATACCGTGCACTCCCAATCCGATCTATGCAATCATCTATGCGTGGTATCGGGAACAAGTCAGTGACTGTGACTGCATTCACTTTCCTGTAATCGGTGCAGAACCGGTACGTGCCATCACTCTTCTTCACGAGGAGGCACGGTGAACTCCAGTCACTGTCGCTAACCTCTGCCAAGTCGTTATCTAGCAGATACTTTACTTCTGCTCTCACCACTGCTGCTTTCTCCGGGTTAACTCTGTAAGGGTGCTACTTGATGGGGTCAGCACTCCCTACATTTACTTCGTGCACCGTTCCGCGGTGTCTTCTGGGCACGTCCATGAATAGCGACTTATTCCTTTGGAGGATCTCCACTAGTTCCTGGCGTTGGTCATCCTCCAAATGACCCAGACGCTCACCTATCTTAGCCAGGCTTTCTGTATTCGATATCTTCGCGCCATCGGCCCTCTCTAACTTACAGTTCTCCTCTTCTATTCCTTTGCCGTCTCCCACACAAAGCACAGTCGCCTGCAACGGTGTTTCCATCTGTTCTTCGCCTAGAGGTTTATCTCTGCCATAGTACTTCTTTATCATGTTCACGTGGCAAACCTGTGACTTCCTCGGACGATCTGGCATATGTATTATATAATTCACATCGCCTAGTGTCTTCTGGATGGTATATGGTCCACAAAATCTCGACTCGTATATACTTCCTTTCACCGGTAGGAGGACTAACACCTGATCTCCTTGAAATCTCCTGCCCTTCGCCTTTCTGTCGTGATATCTTACCATCTCTGCCTGGGACGTTCTCAAATTTTTCTTGGCCAAATCTCTGGCCCTAGAGAGTCGCTCTCTAAAAGTTTTCACATATCGTCCCACATCCAGAAATAACACAGAAATAACATCACATGAGACCAGAAGACATGGCAGGATGTGCAGAATACCCCCGTTGAAAAGCGAAGGTGCAACAGGTACTCTGAGAGAGAACTCTATCAACATCAGAGGCCTGAGACTGTTCAACACGCTTCCGCTACACATAAGGGGCATAACTGACAATCCCCTCACAGTGTTCAAGAGAGAACTGGATAAGCACCTCCAAAGGATACCTGATCAACTAGGCTGTGACTCATACGTCAGGCTGCGAGCAGCCGCATCCAACAGCCTGGTTGATCAGTCCAGCAACCAGGAGGCCTGGTCGACGACCGGGCCGCGGGGACGCTAAGCCCTGGAATCACCTCAAGGTAACCTCAAGGTATTCACCTTAGGCCTATCCACGGTGAGCTGCTCTTTCACCGCGCCCACTGGGCTCCTCACGGAGTGCCTGTACACCAGTTGAAATGGGGTGAATCCAAGCAATTCTACTACCGCATCCCTGATGGCTAAGAACACAGATGGTAATGCCTCGTCCCAACTACTCCCATCCTCAGCGCAGTATATCCTCAACAAGCTCTTTAGCGTACGTTCCAATGCTCCCTGCGACTGACGGTGATACGATGACGAGCGCACTTGCTCTACCCTCCATCCTCTCACAGTTTCTCTAAACAACTTCGACTGGAAGACGCTTCCCTGGTCCGTCTGGATAACCTTGGGCATGCCTACCCACGCAATATAGTTCTGTAGTCTATCCAGAACGGCTCGTGACGTTACTCTTCTCAGGGGGATCGCTTCGGGGAAACGGGTGGCTGTGCACATTATGGTCAGTAAATACTCGTGGCCTTTTCTGGTCCTTGGCAACGGACCTGCACAGTCTATTAAGACTCTCTCAAAAGGCTCGCCAAATGCTGGTATGGGCTTTAAAGGTGCCTTCGGTATAGCCGGAGCCGGCTTACCAACACGTTGGCACGCCAAACATGTCCTACAATAATTCTTTACATCCTTCCACACGTTCGGCCAGTAGAAGTGCTCCTGCACCTTATTTAAGGTCTTCTTCACCCCCTAAGTGCCCTGCCATATCTACTGAGTGGGCTAGTTCTAGCATTGCCGCCCTAAACTCCTTCAGCACTAACACTTGGTGCTTCTCCAACCATACCTTATCTGCGCCGGCTTTGTCCGGTCGCCACTTCCTCATTAGTACGTCATTGTCTAAGTAGTCATGTCTCTAACTCCGGACATGAGTTTCCCCCTTTCGCCTCCCTGATTAGATCTATAAACTCCTCTTTCTGAGCCCTAATCAGGTCCGCTCGGTTCACGCTGAACCTTTCAGGTTGGGTCATCTTCACTTCTTGTCTCCTCTAATCCATATTCTTCTGAGCTGGATCTTCACTGAACAGCCCAGACATGTCCACGTTGACCTCCGCGCTTAGTGGAGTCGACACTGCCATATCATCTTCAGTGTCGACCTCGGCGGCTACTTCCGACTCTGTCACTACACAGGCCGGGTATACAATGACTTGATTGTCCTCTGTTTCTTCTTCGAGGATGCTGGCTAGATCTACCTTGTACCGCTGTCCTTCTGGTACTCCTCCGGCACAGCTTTTACTATCAGCTCTGACAACACCTTGGACCCACACAAGTCATTCCCCAGTATAACTTGGACTCCTGGAACAGGTATGTTGGGGCACACTCCCAACATCACCCCCGCCGACAAGTAATCTGACTTCAACTGGACAGCACACACGGGCATGTCACTCTTAGACATGAACCATGAACCTTTATCCTCCTACTGGCAGCTAACAGTCGATCATTTCCAATTAGGCCTCTCAGAATCAAACTCTGATTGGCTCCAGTATCCCTGAGGATACTAACCTCCACCTCAGGTTGCCCCTCTATGCCGACCCAACCTTTACTGATGAACGGCCTATACCGCTCGTTCATCAAATCTACCTACTGTGGTTTGTCTTGTTGGGTATCAACGTACTTCTTCCGGGGATCACACGTGGTCAGGGTTACGACTCTCTTGCCCTGCCGACAATCGCGCATCATGTGACCCGATCTGTTGCACTTGTAGCACCTCATTGGGGAGAAATCTCTCCTATTGTGTAGTGAAGATGGTTACAGTGATGAAGGTCGTGTGTGGTGAATATGAATACGGTGATAAAGGTCGTGTGTAGGGAAAATGGTTACAGTACTGAAGGTCGTACGTAGTGAAGATAGTTACAGTAATGGAGACTGTGTGTGGTGAAGATGGTTACAGAGTTGAAGGTCGTGTGTGGTGAAGATGGTTACAGTAATGAAGGTCGTGTGTAATGAAGGTCACAGTAATGAAGGTCGGGTATAGTGAAGATGGTCACAGTAATGAAGGTCGGGTGTAATGAAGATGGGTTACAGTGATGAAGGTCGTGTGTAGTGAAGATGGTCACAGTAATGAAGGTCGGGTGTAATGAAGATGGTTACAGTGATGGAGACTGTGTGTAGTGATGATGGTTACAGTGATAGAGACTGTGTGGTGAAGATGGTTACAGTGATAAAGGTCGTGTGTAGTGAAAAATGTTTCAGTGATGAAGGTCGTGTGTGGTGAAGATGGATACGGTGATAAGGTCGTGTGTAGTGAAGATGGTGTTGGAAATTCATGTAAATTGTCAATTGTATCTTTTGAATTTTGTCTGTGGGGAAGACATTCCTTTTAATAATATCTTTCAGCACACGTTCCTCTGTTTTATGAGCCGTCGAAAAGAAGTTCCTGTAAAACAGTCTAACAGGGGGTACAAGTGTTGTTAGTTGACTCTTCAGAGGTTGCATGGCATTTCACCTTTATTTATATGACGTCTTCAACATACGCGTTAGAGAAGCCATTGTTGACTAGAACCTACCTTGGCCTGCAGACTTCTTCATCGACTTGCTTCCAAATAGAGTTGTAAGTGAGAGCCCAGTCGATGTAAGAATTGACAACACTCCTCTTGTACCTATCACTAGTCACTATTGGCATTAAGGCACATTCCTATGTTTGTTTCCTTAGTGTAGACTGCAGCGTGGAAGCAACCATTCCTTTCTGTGACTGTTACATCTAGAAAGGGCAGCTTCCCGGGGAGCTGGCGGCTGAGCGGACAGAACACTGGACGCATGATCCTGTGGTCCCGGGTTCGATCCCGGGCGCTGGCGAGAAACAATGGGCAGAGTTTCTTTCGCCCTGATGCGCCTGTTACCTAGTAGTAAATAGGTACCTGGGAGTTAGTCAGCTGTCACGGGCTGCTTCCTGAGGGTGGAGGCCTGATCGAGGACCAGGCCGCGGGGACACTAAAGCCCCGAAATCATCTCCAGATAATCTCTCCCATCACTCTCCATCTCGTAAGTGAAACTTAACACCGAATTTTGCTTTAATGCCTCCTTCAGCTGCTGCAGATGTCTGACATCAGGTACCTGCATAAAAATGTCGTCAACGTACCTGCAGTATATGGCGGGTTTCAAGTCCATGTCAACTAAGACCCTCTGCTCTATGGTATCTATTTAGAAGTTTGCAAATAGGACGTGTGGGTGTAGTCCCACACCAACTGCCTACCATTCTTCCAAGGGATCATCGTGATCCCGTCTGGGCGACCGACATGCTCATCAGAGTTGTAGGGCATTAGGTAATGGGGTTCTCTCTCTGCTGGACAATCGGCTGTGGTAAGGCTTCCCTTAATAATGCCATTAATCTTGCTGTGTCTTGCATGTAAATCCCTGTCCTTTGGCAGAGAGGGCCATGCCGTCCTTACCTGTCGGCTACTACCTTGCCGTAAATACACCTGAATTCAGTGTGGATTGGGATGTGATGCGGAGAGCCATAGCAATTTGGGGGCCTGTCATGTGAGATGCGTGCCAGTTGCTGACATTGGGGTTGCTAATAGGAACTCACCTGCATGGGAAGCTGCCACAGCTCTAAGTCGGGCAGTGTCATGTGGTGTTGTCCGAGCTTCTAGGCATGTCGTAGCTTCTTGGTCGACAATGGGGCGATCCCAGCTGGATTGCTTATGGGCTTCAGAAAGTGGTTGTTGGGGTGCTGTTTCTGCAAGAGATAGCCATTTGGTGGTGCAGTCAATATAGCTGCGATCATGTACCTCTGCCTGTTGACCTAGGTACTCAGGTAGGATTTCCTTCACCAGGTTGGCAGATGCCACTTAAGAGGCCTGGAACGCTGGTACAGCAATTTGTGTTGCTGTGCGAACGCCATGGTCCTTAAGTCTGATAGGAAGGGAGGCGTGTTTCTTCTGTGAGTAGCAGAGAGAGAGGCTGAGGGCTTTTTCTAACATTGATTTCAGCAGGCTGTCGTACTATTCTAATTTAATATTATTGAAAGATGGCGAGCATCTGAGAAAGTGGGACAGCCTGAGAAGGGACAAGCATCTGGTGATGAGGTAAAGTACATCGTGAGCATCAATATATTCAGTCCTCTCATTCATCCTCTTCAGGTCAGTGATTTTCTTATCAAGCACCTCGTCGATGGCCTCCCCACCATAAGGAGCTCCTAGGATTGTGCTCTCCTCAGGGCTGGTTATATGAATATCAGACAAAACAACCTTTATTCGTTCTTTTATATGCTGGATGGTGGAAGTTATTTCGCACTTGGAAGAGTTCAAGGTGAGGCCTAGGCTTGTTCCTTGCTCCTGAAAACAACACTCTCGCCACACACAACAACATTCTACAACACTCGTGTCGCACACAACATTCTACAACACTCTTGTCACACACACACACACAACAACATTCTACAACACTCTTGTCACACACACACACAACAACATTCTACAACACTCTCATTACACACAACAACATTCTACAACACTCTCGTTGCAACACAACAACATTCTACAACACTCTTGTCACACACACACACACAACAACATTCTACAACACTCTCTTTGCAACACAACAACATTCTACAACACACTCGTCACAAACAACATTCTATAACACTCTCGTCACACACAACATTCTACAACACTCTCGTCACACACAACAACATTCTACAACACTTTTATCACACACAACATTCTACAACACTCGTCACACACAAAACTCTACAACACACTCGTCACACACAACATTCTACAACACTTTTGTCACACAACAACATTCTGCTACACTGTCGACACACTCAACATTCTATAACACTCGTCACACACAACAACATTCTACAACACTCTCGTTGCAACACAACAACATTCTACAACACTCTCGTCATACACAACATTCTACAACACTCTCATCACACACAACATTCTACAACACTCTCATCACACACAACATTCTACAACACTCTCATCACACACAACATTCTACAACACTCTCATCACACACAACATTCTACAACACTCTCATCACACACAACATTCTACAACACTCTCGTCATACACAACATTCTACAACACTCTCATCACACACAACATTCTACAACACTCTCATCACACACAAAATTCTACAACACACACAACATTCCACAACACACTCGTCCCCACAACAGCATACTACAACACAAAACAACATACTATAACACACTCGTCCCCCACAACAACACACAACAACATACTATAACACACACTCGTCCCCCACAACAACATACTATAACATACTCGTCCCCCACAACAACATACTATAACACACACTCGTCCCCCACAACAACATACTATAACACACTCGTCCCCCACAACACCATACTACAATACACTCGTCACCCACAACAACATACTATAACACACTCGTCCACCACAACAACATACTACAATACACAACAACATTCTATAACACACTCGTCCCCCACAACACCATACTACAATACACTCGTCACCCACAACAACATACTATAACACACTCGTCCACCACAACAACATACTACAATACACAACAACAATCTATAACACACTCGTCCCCCACAACACCATACTACAATACACTCGTCCCTCACAACAACATACTACAACACCATATCCCTACCACTAATACAGCCAATCATCACCACTTCCAACCTCACTATATTACCTACGTCATTGATATTCATCTAACTTGCTTTCTGTTGCTACAAAGTCCAGAATCTCCTCCCTTTTGTATCAGTATCTGCTCCACAGAGCCGAAGCAGAGAGGGCCGCCGCCGTGAGGGCCGCCACAGAGAGGGCCGGCACCGAGTGAGTCGCCGACGAGAGGGGCAGCACCGAGAGGGCCGCCGCCGAGAGGGTCCCCACCTAGAGGGTCCCCACCGAGAGGGCCGCCACCGAAAGAACCGCTGTCGAGAGGGCCGCCACCGAGAAGGCATCCGTCGAGAGGGCCGCCATCGTGAGAACCGCCGACGAGAGGGCCGCCGCCGAGAGCGCCACCGCTCTTGTCAGCGGCTATCATGAGGGCCGCCGTCGAGAGGGCCGCCGTCATGATAGCCGCTGACGAGAGGGCCGCCGTCGAGAGGACCGCCGTCGAGAGGGCCGCCACCGAGAGGGCCACCGTCGAGAGGGCCGCCATCGAGAGGGCCGCCATCGAGAGAAACGCCGACGAGAGGGCCGCCGCCGAGAGCGCCACTGCTCTTGTCAGCGGCTATCACGAGGGCCGCCGTTGAGAGGGCCGCCGTCGTGATAGCTGCTGACGAGAGGGCCGCCGTCGAGAGGGCCGCTGTCGAGAGGGCCGCCGTCGAGAGGACCGCCGTCGAGAGGGCCGCCACCGAGAGGGCCACCGTCGAGAGGGCCGCCATCGAGAGGGCCGCCATCGAGAGGGCCGCCATCGTGAGAAACGCCGACTAGAGGGCCGCCGCCGAGAGCGCCACTGCTCTTGTCAGCGGCTATCACGAGGGCCGCCATTGAGAGGGCCGCCGTCGTGATAGCCGCTGACGAGAGGGCCGCCGTCGAGAGGGCCGCCACCGAGAGGGCCGCCGTCGAGAGGGCCGCCACCGAGAGGGCCGCCACCGAGAGGGCCGCTGTCGAGAGGGCCACCGTCGAGAGGGCCGCCGCCGAGAGGGCCGCCGCCGAGAGAGTAGCCACCGAAGTAGTGGAAAAAGGTTCGTAGACAGGTAATTTTGTTTTTTCCCCATGCCAGTATGCCCCACAGGTTTTACGAAGCATAGACCAGTAATTTTATTTTTTTCCCATGCCGGTCTGCGCACCCACGGATTTTACGAATATTTTTCCAATGTTGGTCTACGCACCCCGCGTTTTTACGATTCTTTTCCCAGTGCTAACGTACGCACCTCCGGTTTTACGAAGCGTGGACCAGCAATTTTGTTTTTATCCCATGCCGGTCTACACCCTACCTGTTTCACGAAGCGTTCACTGGAATTTTTTTTTTCCATGCCAGTCTACCCCCAAAGGTTTTACAAAGCGTAGACTGGCAAATTTGTTTTTTCCCCAAGCCGGTCTATGCCCCTTCGGTTTCACAAAGCGTAGACCGGCAATTTTCTTTTTCCCATGCTGGTCTACGCACCTCCGGTTTTACAAGTTTTTTCCCATGCCGCTGTACTCAACCCTCGGTTTTACAAATTGTTTCCTAATGCCGGTCTATGCACCTCTGGTCTTACGAAGCATAGACCATCAATTTTGGTTTTTTTCCCCTAGCCGGTCTAGGCCCTACCAGTTTTACGAAACGTAGACCGGCAATTTTGTTTTTTCCCATTCCGGTCTACACCCCACTGGTTTTAAAAAGCGTGCACCGGCAATTTTGTTTTTTCCCCATGCCGGTCTACACCCCACTGGTTTTACGAAGCGTAGACCAGCAATTTTCTTTTTATTCCATGCCAGTCAATGCCCCACCGGTCTAACGAAGCGTGGACCGGCAATTTTGGTTTTTCCCCATGCCAGTCTATTCCCCATGGGTTTTACGAAGTGTAGACCCGCAATTTTGTTTTTTCCATGCTGATCTATGCACCCCCGGAATTAGGAATTTTTAATTCGTTCATTTCGTTTCATTTCAAGCGTTCACTGGCAATTTAGTTTTTTTCCCATACCAGTCTATGCCCTACTGGTTTTACAAAGTGTACACTGGCAATTTTGGTTTCCCCATGGCGGTCTACTCCCCACCCTGTTTTACGAAGTGCAGACCCGCAATTTTGTTTTTTTCCATGCTGGTCTATGCACCCCCAGATTTACGAATTTTTCATTCGTTCATTTCGTTTCATTTCAAGCGTTCACTGGCAATTTACTTTTTTCCCATGCCGGTCTATGCCCTACTGGTTTTACAAAGCGTACACCGGCAATTTTGGTTTCCCTATGCCGGTCTACTCCCCACCGTTTTTACGAAGCGTAGACCGGCAATTTTGTTATTATTCCATGCCAGTCTCGCCCCACCGATTTTATGAAGCGTAGACGATTTTTTTTTACGATTTTTTTCCCATGCCGGTCTAAGCACCCCCCCGGTTTATAAATTTTTTCCCAATGCCGGTCTATGCACCCCCGGTTTTACGAAGTGTAGACCGGCAATTTTGCTTTTTTCCCACGCTGGTTTATCCCCACCTTTTTTATAAAGTATAGACCAGAAATTTTGTTTTTTTCCCTTGCTGGTCTACGCCCCACTTGTTTTACGAAGCATACACTGGCAATTTTGTTTTTTCTCATTCCGGACTATGACCCATCGGTTTTACGAAGCATAGACTAGCAAATTTTTTTCCCCATGCCGATCTACGCCCCTTCGGTTTTACGAAGCATAGACCGACAATTTTGTTTTTGTTTCATGCCAGTCTCGCCGCTACCGATTTTACGAAATGTAGATCGGCAATTTTGGTTTTTCTGCATGCCGGTCTATGCCGCACCGGTTTTATGAAGCGTAGACTGGCAATAATGTTTTTACCCATGCCAGTCTTCACACCCCCTGGTTTTATGATTTTTTTTCCCATGCCGGTCTACGCACCCCCCGGTTTTACAATTTTTTTCCCAATGCCGGTCTATGCACCCTCGGTTTTACAAAGTGTAGACCAGCAATTTTGCTTTTTTCTCATGCCGGTCTATGCTCCACCAGTTTTATAAAGCATAGACTGGAAATTTAGTTTTTTTCCCTTGCCGGTTTACACCCAAACTTGTTTTACGAAGCATACACTGGCAATTTTGCTTTTTCCCATTCCGGACTACGACCCGCCGGTTTTACAAAGCATTGACCACCATTTTTTTCCCCCATGCCGGTCTACGCCCCTCCGGTTTTACGAAGTGTAGACCGGCAATTTTGTTTTTATTCCATGTCAGTCTCGCCCCACCGATTATACGAAGCGTAGACTAGCAATTTTTGTTTTTCTGCATGGCGGTCTATGCAGCGTCGGTTTTACGAAGCGTAGACCTTTAATATTTTTTTTATCCCATGCCGGTCTACGCACCCCTGGTTTTACATGTTTTTCCCCTTACTGGTGTACGTACCCCTTGGTTTTACAAATTTTTTCCCAATGACGGTCTATGCACCCCTGGTTTTACCAAGCGTACACCTGCAATTTTGTTTTTTTCCCATGCCGGTCTATGCCCCACTGGTTTTAGGAAGCGTAGACCGGAAATTTTGGTTTCTTCCCTTGCCGGTCTATGCCCCACTTGTTTTACGAAGCGTTGACTGGCAATTTTGTTTTTTTCCCATGCCGGTCTATGCCCTACTGGTTTTTCAAAGCGTACATCGGCAATTTTGGTTTTCCCCATGCCGGTCTACTCCCCACCGGTTTTACAAAGCGTAGACCGGCAATTTTGTTTTTAATCCATGCCAGTTTCACCCCACCGATTTTACGAAGCGTAGACCGGCAATTTTGGTTTTTCTTCATGCCGGTCTATGCCCCACCGGTTTTACGAAGCGCAGACTGGCAATATTGTTTTTTCCCATGCCGGTCTACGCACCCCTGGTTTTACGATTTTTTTCCCCATGCCAATCTACGCACCCCCTAGTTTTACAAAAAAATTCCCAATTCCGGTCTATGCACCCCCGGTTTTAAGAAGCATAGACCGGAAATTTTGTTTTTTTCCCTTGCCAGTCTACGCACCACTTCTTTTACGAAGCATACACTGACAATTTTGTTTTTCCCCATGCCAGTCTATGCCCCACCGGTTTTACGAAGCGACCAGCAATTTTAATTTTTTCCCATTCCGGTCTACGCTCCACGGTTTTATGAAGCATAGACTGGTATTTTTTTTCCATGCCAGTGTACCCCACCGGTTTTACAAAGCGTAGACCGGCAATTTTGGTTGTCATGCCATTCTATGACCCACCAGTTTTACAAAGGGTAGACCGAGCCATTTTGGTTTTGCCCCATGCCATTCCATGCTCCACCGATTTTACGAAGCGTGGACCGGCATTTTTTTTTCCCCATACCAGTTTACGCACCCCCTGTTTTACAAATGTTTTTCCCATTTCGGTTAATCATCCCCTGGTTTTACAAATTTTTTCCCAATGCTGGTCTACACACCCCCGGTATTATGAAGCATAGACCTCAGGTTTTATAAGCGTTGACTGGCAATTTTTTTTCCATGCCTGTCTACCCCACCGGTTTTACAAAGCGTAGACCAGCAATTTTGTTTTTTCCCCATGCCGGTCTTTGCCCCTCCGGTTTTACAAAGCGTACGATCTACGCACCTGCAGTTTTACGATTTTTTCCCCCATGCAGGTCTACGCACCCCGCGGTTTTACGAATTTTTTCCCAATGCCGGTCTAAGCATCCCCGGTTTTCCGAAGCATAGACCAGCAATTTTACTTTTTTCCAAAGCCAGTCTAATCCCTACCGGTTTTACAAAATGTAGACCGGCAAAAGAAATATTTCTCTTATTATTATTTCAATTATTATAATAATAATTGTTGTATTATAATTATAGCTCCTGTGACGGCGCTGGAACCAATCGTATTGGCGTATGCCTTTCCATTGGAGACTTTCTGCGCCGTGGAGAGGGGGGGACCTGCTGCCTGGGTAACAGCTTCTCCCCCAAATCAATCTACCCTGGCTTTGCGCCCTGGTGAAGCCACTCCTGACCGACAACCAGAGCGCAACTCCATAGTCTCCTAAGATGGATGCTTATTACTACTACTAATTATTGTATTTAATAATTGTCACTCTTCCTTCTACTTGGTGGTGAGGGAGACCGGCCTCGGGTGAAAGGGGCTGTGACGATCTCTGTCTGGAACCAGTAGGTGCGAGACTGGGACGTCCACGTCCCGAGGGTCGTGCGGCCCAGGCTCTGCTTCAGGAAGCCAGGGTCGTTCTTGCCCTTGATGGGGTGGTTTTTCTCCAGCCACGTCCACGGCGGTTTCCGGGGTTGAAGGTCCCTGTGCCCTTCTTCACCAACTTGGAGGTCATCTCTGGAACTCACAGTTCCTGCGACGGCGCTAGAACCAATCGTATTGGTGTATGCCTTTCCATTGGAGACTTTCAGCGCCGTGGAGAGGAGGGACCTGCTGCCTGGGTAACAGCTTTTCCCCTGAATCAACCTACCCTGGCTTTGCGCCCTGGTGAGACCACTCCAGACCAGGCAGACACCAGAGTGCAACTCCATAATCTCCTAGCTGAACATGACGGATGCCTACTACTAGACCGGCAATTTTGTTTTTTTCCCATTCAGGTCTATGCCCTACTTGTTTTACAAAACATACACCGGCAAGTTTGTTTGTTAACAATGCCGGTCTACATCCCCCGGTTTTACGAAGCGTTGACAGGCAATTTTGTTTTTATTTCATGTCAGTCTGTGCCCCACTGGTTTTACGAGGCTTGACCGGTAATGTTTTTTCCCCATTCCGGTCTACGCACCCCCAGGCTTTACGATTTTTTTCCCAATGCCATTCTATGCATCCCCGGTTTATGAAGCAATTTTGTTTTTTCCGAAGCTGGTCTACGCACCACTGGCTTTACAAAGCGTACACCAGCAATTTTGTTTTTTTCCCCATGCCGGTCTAATCCCCACCGGTTTTACGAGGCGTAGACCGGCAATTTTGTTTTTATTCCATGCCAGTCTATGCCCCACTGGTTTTACGAAGCGTAGACCGGTAATTTTGTTTTTTCCCATGCCGGTCTACACCCCACTGGTTTTACGAAGCGTACACCGGCAATTTTGTTTTTTCCCCATGCCGGTCTATGCCCTATTGGTTTTACGATGCGTAGACCGACAATTTTGTTTTTTTCCCATGCCAGTCTACGCCCTATCTGTTTTACGAAGCATAGACCGGGCCATTTTGGTTTTGCTAATGCTATTCTATGTCACACCGGTTTTACAAAGCAAAGACCGGCATTTTTTTCCCATACCAGTCTACGCACCCCCGGTTTTACAAATGTTTTTTTCCCATTCCAGTTAATCATCCCTTGGTTTTACAAATTTTTTCCCAATGCCGGTCTACACCCCCCTGGTTTTACAAAGCGTAGACCAGCAATTTTGCTTTTTTTGCCATGCCGGTCTACACCCTACTGGTTTTACGAAACGTTGACTGGCAATATTTTTTTTATGCCAGTCTACCCCACCGGTTTTACAAAGTGTAGACCGCCAATTTTGTTTTTTCCCCATGCCGGTCTATGCCCCTCCGGGTTTGCAAAGCGTAGACCGGCAATTTAGTTTTTTCCCATGCCGATCTACGCACCTCAGGTTTTACGATTTTTTTTCCCATGCCAGTCTACGCACCTCCCGGTTTTACGAATTTTTTCTAATGCCGGTCAATGTATCCCCGGTTTTACGAAGCATAGACAAGCAATTTTGCTTTTTTCCCAAGCCGGTTTACGCCCTACCCGTTTTACGAAACGTAGGCCAGCAATTTTGTTTTTTTCCCATTCTGGTCTACGCCCCACGGGTTTTATAAAGCATACATTGGCAATTTTGTTTTTTCCCCATGTCGGTCTGTGCCTCACCGGTTTTACGAAGCGTAGACTGGCAATTTTGTTTTTATTCCATGCCAGTCTATGCCCCACCGGTTTTACGAAGCACAGACCAGCAATTTTGGTTTTTCCTTTATGCTGGTCTATGCCCCACCCGTTTTACGAAGTGGAGACCCGCAATTTTGTTTTTTCCCATGCCAGTCTATGCACCCCTGGATTTACAATTTTTTTTAACATGCCGGTCTACACCCTACTGGTTTTACGAAGCGTTGACTGGCAATTTTTTTTCCAGGCAGTCTACCCCACCGGTTTTACAAAACACAGACCGGCAATTTTGGTTTTTCCCCATGCCGGTCTATACCCCTCCGGTTTTACAAAGCGTAGACCGGCAATTTTGTTTTTTCCCGTGCCAGTCTACGCACCTCCGGTTTTACGAATTTTTTTCCCATGCCAGTCAATGCACCCCCAGTTTAATGATTTTTTTCCCAATTCCGATCAACGCATCCCCGGTTTTACGATCAATGCAGCCCTACTGGTTTTACAAAATGTAGACCAGCCATTTTGTTTTTTCCCCATGCTGGTCTTTGCCCCTCCGGTTTTACAAAGCGTACGATCTACGCACCTGCAGTTTTACGATTTTTTTCCCCATGTAGGTCTACGCACCCCGTGGTTTTACGAATTTTTTCCCAATGCCGGTCTAAGCATCCCCGGTTTTACGAAGCATAGACCAGCAATTTTACTTTTTTCCAAAGCCAGTCTAATCCCTACCGGTATTACAAAATGTAGACCCGCAAAAGAAATATTTCTCTTAATATTATTTCAATTATTATAATAATAATTGTTGTATTATAATTATAGTTCCTGTGACGGTGCTGGAACCAATCGTATTGGCGTATGCCTTTCCATTGGAGACTTTCTGCGCCGGGGAGAGGGGGGGACCTGCTGCCTGGGTAACAGCTTCTCCCCCAAATCAACCTACCCTGGCTTTGCGCCCTGGTGAAGCCACTCCTGACCGACAATCAGAGCGCAACTCCATAGTCTCCTAAGATGGATGCTTATTACTACTACTAATTATTGTATTTAATAATTGTCACTCTTCCTTCTACTTGGTGGTGAGGGAGACCGGCCTCGGGTGAAAGGGGCTGTGACGATCTCTGTCTGGAACCAGTAGGTGCGAGACTGGGACCTCCACGTCCCGAGGGTCGTGCGGCCCAGGCTCTGCTTCAGGAAGCCGGGGTCGTTCTTGCCCTTGATGGGGTGGTTTTTCTCCAGCCACGTCCACGGCGGTTTCCGGGGTTGAAGGTCCCTGTGCCCTTCTTCACCAACTTGGAGGTCATCTCTGGAACTCACAGTTCCTGCGACGGCGCTAGAACCAATCGTTTTGGTGTATGCCTTTCCATTGGAGACTTTCAGCGCCGTGGAGAGGAGGGACCTGCTGCCTGGGTAACAGCTTTTCCCCTGAATCAACCTACCCTGGCTTTGCGCCCTGGTGAGACCACTCCAGACCAGGCCGACACCAGAGTGCAACTCCATAATCTCCTAGCTGAACATGACGGATGCCTACTACTAGATCGGCAATTTTGTTTTTTTCCCATTCAGGTCTATGACCTACTGGTTTTACAAAACATACACCGGCAAGTTTGTTTGTTAACAATGCCGGTCTACATCCCCCGGTTTTACGAAGCGTTGACTGGCAATTTTGTTTTTATTTCATGTCAGTCTGTGCCCCACTGGTTTTACGAGGCGTAGATCGGTAATGTTTTTTCCCTATGCTGGTCTATGCCCCCCCCCCCCTGGTTTTACTAAGCGTAGACCGGCAATTTTGGTTTTTCTCCATGCCGGTCTATGCCCCTCCGGTTTTACAAAGCATAGACCGGCAATTTTGTTTTTTCCTATGCCGGTGTACGCTCCTCCGGTTTTACGAATTTTTTTCCCCATTCCGGTCTATGCACCCCCAGGCTTTACGATTTTTTTCCCAATGCCATTCTATGCATCCCCGGTTTATGAAGCAATTTTGTTTTTTCCCAAGCTGGTCTACGCACCACTGGCTTTACAAAGCGTACACCAGCAATTTTGTTTTTTTCCCCATGCCGGTCTAATCCCCACCGGTTTTACGAAGCGTAGACCGGCAATTTTGTTTTTATTCCATGCCAGTCTATGCCCCACTGGTTTTACGAAGCGTAGACCGGTAATTTTGTTTTTTCCCATGCCGGTCTACACCCCACTGGTTTTACGAAGTGTACACCGGCAATTTTGTTTTTTCCCCATGCCGGTCTATGCCCTATTGGTTTTACGATGCGTAGACCGACAATTTAGTTTTTTTCCCATGCCAGTCTACGCCCTATCTGTTTTACGAAGCATAGACCGGGACATTTTGGTTTTGCTAATGCTATTCTATGTCACACCGGTTTTACAAAGTAAAGACCGGCATTTTTTCCCATACCAGTCTACGCACCCCCGGTTTTACAAATGTTTTTTTCCCATTCCAGTTAATCATCCCTTGGTTTTACAAATTTACAAATCTACTCCCCCCTGGTTTTATGAAGCGTAGACCAGTAATTTTGCTTTTTTTGCCATGCCGGTCTACACCCTACTGGTTTTACGAAACGTTGATTGGCAATATTTTTTCCATGCCAGTCTACCCCACCGGTTTTACAAAGTGTAGATCGGCAATTTTGTTTTTTCCCCATGCCGGTCTATGCCCCTCCGGGTTTGCAAAGCCTAGACCGGCAATTTAGTTTTTTCCCATGCCGATCTACGCACCTCAGGTTTTACGATTTTTTTTCCCATGCCAGTCTACGCACCTCCCGGTTTTACGATTTTTTTCTAATGCCGGTCAATGTATCCCCGGTTTTACGAAGCATAGACCAGCAATTTTGCTTTTTTCCCAAGCCGGTTTACGCCCTACCCGTTTTACGAAACGTAGGCCAGCAATTTTGTTTTTTACCCATTCTGGTCTACGCCCCACGGGTTTTATAAAGCATACACTGGCAATTTTGTTTTTTCCCCATGCCGGTCTGTGCCTCACCAGTTTTACGAAGCGTAGACTGGCAATTTTGTTTTTATTCCATGCCAGTCTATGCCCCACCGGTTTTACGAAGCACAGACCGGCAATTTTGGTTTTTCCCTTATGCTGGTCTATGCCCCACCCGTTTTACGAAGTGGAGACCCGCAATTTTGTTTTTTCCCATGCCAGTCTATGCACCCCTGGATTTACAATTTTTTTTAACATGCCCGTCTACACCCTACCGGTTTTACGAAGCGTTGACTGGCAATTTATTTTCCAGGCAGTCTACCCCACCGGTTTTACAAAACATAGACCGGCAATTTTGGTTTTTCCCCATGCCGGTCTATGCCCCTCCGGTTTTACAAAGCATATACCGGCAATTTTGTTTTTTCCCGTGCCAGTCTACGCACCTCCGGGTTTACGATTTTTTTTCCCCATGCTGGTTTACGTACCCCCCCGGTTTTACGATTTTTTTACCAATGCAGGTCTATGCATCCTTGGTTTACAAAGCATAGACCAGCAATTTTGTTTTATTCCCAAGCCTGTCAACGCCCTACTGGTTTTACAAAACGTAGACAGGCAATTTAGTTTTTTTACCATTCCGGTCTACACCCCACTGGTTTTACAAAAGGTACACCGGCAATTTTTGTTTTTCCCCATGCCGATCTATGCCCTACCGGTTTCACGAAGCGTACACTGGCAATTTTGAATTTATTCCATGTCAGTCTATGCCCCACCAGTTTTACGAAGTTTAGACCAGCAATTTTGTTTTTTTTCCATGTCAGTCTACACCCTACCGGTTTTATGAAGCGTTGACTGGAAATTGTGTTTTTTTCCCATGCCGGTCGATACCCCACCGGTTTTACAAAGCGTAGACCGGCAATTTTGATTTTTCCTCATGCCGGTCTAGGCCCTATCGGTTTTACGAAGTGTAGACCGGCAATTTTTTTTTTCCATGCCATTCTATGCCCCACCGTTTTTACGAAGCATAGACCAGCATTTTTTTTCTCCATACCAGTCTACGCACCCCCAGAGTTACAAATTTTTTTCCCATGCCGGTCTACACACCCCCTAATTTTACGAATTTGTTCCCAATGCTGGTCTACGCACCCCCGGTTTTACGAAGCGTAGACCAGCAATTTTGCTGTTTTCCCATGTCGGTCTACACCCTACCGGTTTTACGAAGCGTAGACCGGCAATTTTGTTTTTTACCATTCCAGTCAATGCCCCACTGGTTTTACAAAGCATACACCGGCAATTTTGTTTTTTCCCCATGCCAGTCTATGCCCCACTGGTTTTACGAAGCGTAGACCGGTAATTTTGTTTTTTCCCATGCCGGTCTACACCCCACTGGTTTTACGAAGCGTACACCGGCAATTTTGTTTTTTCCCCATGCCGGTCTATGCCCTATTGGTTTTACGATGCGTAGACCGACAATTTAGTTTTTTTCCCATTCCAGTCTACGCCCTATCTGTTTTACGAAGCATAGACCAGGACATTTTGGTTTTGCTAATGCTATTCTATGTCACACCGGTTTTACAAAGCAAAGACCGGCATTTTTTTCCCATACCAGTCTACGCACCCCCGGTTTTACAAATGTTTTTTTCCCATTCCAGTTAATCATCCCTTGGTTTTACAAATTTACAAATCTACTCCCCCCTGGTTTTATGAAGCGTAGACCAGTAATTTTGCTTTTTTTGCCATGCCGGTCTACACCCTACTGGTTTTACGAAACGTTGATTGGCAATATTTTTTCCATGCCAGTCTACCCCACCGGTTTTACAAAGTGTAGATCGGCAATTTTGTTTTTCCCCCATGCCGGTCTATGCCCCACCAGTTTTGCGAAGCGAAGACCGGCAATGTTGTTTTTATTCCATGCCAGTCTTGCCCCACCGAATTTATGGATACCAGTCTACGGAGATACCAGTCTACGGAGATACCGTAGACTGGTATCTCCATACCAGTCTACGCACCCCCAGAGTTACAAATTTTTTTCCCATGCCGGTCTACACACCCCCTAATTTTACGAATTTGTTCCCAATGCTGGTCTACGCACCCCCGGTTTTACGAAGCGTAGACCAGCAATTTTGCTGTTTTCCCATGTCGGTCTACACCCTACCGGTTTTACGAAGCGTAGAACGGCAATTTTGTTTTTTACCATTCCAGTCAATGCCCCACTGGTTTTACAAAGCATACACCGGCAATTTTGTTTTTTCCCCATGCCGGTCTATGCCCCACCAGTTTTGCGAAGCGAAGACCGGCAATGTTGTTTTTATTCCATGCCAGTCTTGCCCCACCGAATTTATGAAGCGTAGACCGGCAATTTTGTTTTCTCTCATGCCGGTCTACGAACCCTTGGTTTTACAATTTTATTTCCCATGTCGGTCTACACCCTACCGGTTTTACGAAGCGTAGACCGGCAATTTGGCTTTTTTCCCGTGCCGGTCTACGCCCCACCGGTTTTACGAAGCGTATACCAGCAATTTTTTTTCCCCATGCTGGCCTACGCCCTATCGGTTTTACAAAGCATACACCGGCAATTTTGTTTTTTCCCCATGCCAGTCTATGCCCCTCCGGTTTAACAAAGCGTAGTTTACAAAGCGTAAATTTTGTTTTTTCCCATGCCGATCTACGCACCTCCGGTTTTACAAATTTTTTTCCCATGCCGGTCTATGCCCAGCAAACAATTTTAGGTTGCCACAACATATCTGGAAAGTATTTGAAAGGATTGGAAACGTTTGTTTTATCGTATCAGATACGGATTAGTGTGTGGACTTAAATAGGTTTCCAAAACTTATAACCAAAACCTACGTATCTAACACTAATTTGAGATGTTGTGGCAACTTTACAATCCTAACCTGAATCATTCATAATCCATTCATATACCAATATGAATCTCTTATGAAAGGTTTGAACCTATAATCTGAACCCTTTTCACATCTTTGTGTTTAAAGTTAAATTTCTTGAAATTAAATTATATTATTTTATATTATATTATTTTTATTATATTTTATTTTATATTATTATTATATTTCAATTCAAATATTAAAACCAATTTAAGGGTAAAAAAAATCTAATAATTTATATTTCTTTTATTATTTACTAACAATTATAATTATTTACTAACGGAGAGAAGGGAGGCTGTACGGTGGATAGTGGCGGCTGTGGCGGACAGTGGCGGTGGTGGTGGACAGTGGCGGCATGCGGACAGTGGCGGCGGGCGGACAGTGGTGGTGGTGGCGGACAGTGGTGGCGGTGGCGGACAGTGGTGGTGGTGGCAGACAGTGGTGGCGGTGGCGGACAGTGGTGGCGGTGGCGGTGGCGGACAGTGGTGGCGGTGGCGGCGGTGGGGGACAGTGGCGGCGGGTGGACAGTGGCAGCGCTGGCGGATAGTGGCGGCGGGCGGATAGTGGTGGCTGTGGCGGACATTGGCGGCGGTGGTGGACAGTGGCGGCGGGCGGACAGTGGCGGCGGGCGGACAGTGGCGGCTGTGGCGGACAGTGGCGGCGGTGGTGGACAGTGGCGGCATGCGGACAGTGGCGGCGGGCGGACAGTGGCGGCGGCGGGCGGACAGTGGTGGCGGTGGCTGACAGTGGTGGCGGTGGTGGACAGTGGTGGCGGTGGTGGACAGTGGTGGCGGTGGCGGTGGCGGACAGTGGTGGCGGTGGCGGACAGTGGCGGCGGGCGGACAGTGGCGGCTGTGGCGGATAGTGGCGGCGGGCGGACAGTGCCGGCGGTGGCGGAGAGTGGCGGCGGGCGGACAGTGGCGGCTGTGGCGGACAGTGGCGGCGGTGGTGGACAGTGGCGGCATGCGGACAGTGGCGGCGGGCGGACAGTGGCGGCGGCGGGCGGACAGTGGTGGCGGACAGTGGTGGCGGTGGCGGACAGTGGTGGCGGTGGCGGACAGTGGCGGCGGGCGGACAGTGGCGGCTGTGGCGGACAGTGGCGGCGGTGATGGACAGTGGCGGCATGCGGACAGTGGCGGCGGGCGGACAGTGGTGGCGGTGGACGGACAGTGGCGGCGGCGAGCGGACAGTGGTGGCGGTGGCGGACAGTGGTGGTGGTGGCGGACAGTGGTGGCGGTGGCAGACAGTGGTGGCGGTAGCAGACAGTGGTGGCGGTGGCGGACAGTGGTGGCGGGCGGACAGTGGCGGCGGTGGCGGACACTGGCGGCTGTGTCTGGCGGTGGCGGACAGTGGCGGCGGTGGCGGTGGTGGCGGGCGGTAGTGGTGGGCGGTGGCGGGCGGTGGCGGGCGGTGGCGGGCGGCAGTGGCTGTGATGGGTGGTGGCGATCGGCCGTGGGGGGGGCTGGTGGCGGCTGGCAGTGGCGGCTTGCGGTGGCGACTGTGGCAACAGGCGGTGACGGCTGATAGCGGGCGGTGGTGGCGGCTGGTGGCAGGTGGTGGCGGGCGGTGGTGGTGGCAGCTGGTGGCGGTGGTGGCGGCTAGTGTTGACGGCTGGTGGCAGTGGCAGCTGATGGCGGCTGGTGGTGGCGGTGATGGCAGCTGGTGGTGGCGGTGATGGCGGCTGGTGGTGGCGGCTGGCGGTGGCGACTGTGGCAACGGGCGGTGGCGGCTGATGGCGGGCGGTGGTGGCGGCTGGTGGTGGTGGCAGCTGGTGGCGGGCGGTGGCGGCTGGTGGTGGTGGCAGCTGATGGTGGCTGGTGGTGGCTGGTGGTGGCGGGTAGCGGCTGGTGGTGGTGGTGGCGGTGATGGCGGCTGGTGGCGGGCGGTGGCGGCTTGTGGCGGCTGGTGGTGGCGGCGGTGGTGGGTGGTGGTGGGTGGTGGTGGCGGCGGTGGTGGGTGGTGGTGGCGGCTGTGGTGGGCGGTGGTGATGGGTGGTGGCGGCGGTGATGGGTGGTGGTGGTGGGTGGTGGTGGCGGCGGCTGTGGTGGTGGCGGGTGGCGGCTGGTGGTGGTGGGTGGTGGCGGCTGGTGGTGGTGGGTGGTGGTGGGTGGTGGCGGGCGGCGGTGGCTGTGGTGGTGGGTGGTGGTGGCGGCTGGCGGTGGCGACTGTGGCAACGGGCGGTGGCGGCTGGTGGCGGGCGGTGGTGGCGGCTGGTGGTGGTGGCAGCTGGTGGCGGGCGGTGGCGGCTGGTGGCAGCTGATGGTGGCTGGTGGTGGCGGGTGGCGGCTGGTGGTGGCGGTGGTGGGTGGTGGCTGCTGGTGGTGGGTGGTGGCAGCTGGTGGCGGTGGTGGGTGGCGGCTGGTGGTGGCGGGCGGCGGTGGTGGGTGGCGGTGGCGTGGCGGCTGGTGGTGGCGGTGGTAGCGGCTGGTGTCGGCTGGTGGCAGCTGGTGGCGGGCGGTGGCGGCTGGTGGCAGCTGATGGTGGCTGGTGGTGGCGGGTAGCGGCTGGTGGTGGCGGTGGTGGGTGGTGGCGGCTGGTGGTGGGTGGTGGCAGCTGGTGGCGGGTGGCGGTGGTGGGTGGCGGCTGGTGGTGGCGGGCGGTGGTGGTGGCAGCTGGTGGCGGTGGTGGCGGCTAGTGTTGACGGCTGGTGGCAGTAGCAGCTGATGGCGGCTGGTGGTGGCGGTGATGGCAGCTGGTGGTGGCGGTGATGGCGGCTGGTGGTGGCGGCTGGCGGTGGCGACTGTGGCAACGGGCGGTGGCGGCTGATGGCGGGCGGTGGTGGCGGCTGGTGGTGGTGGCAGCTGGTGGCGGGCGGTGGCGGCTGGTGGTGGTGGCAGCTGATGGTGGCTGGTGGTGGCTGGTGGTGGCGGGTAGCGGCTGGTGGTGGTGGTGGCGGTGATGGCGGCTGGTGGCGGGCGGTGGCGGCTTGTGGCGGCTGGTGGTGGCGGCGGTGGTGGGTGGTGGTGGGTGGTGGTGGCGGCGGTGGTGGGTGGTGGTGGCGGCTGTGGTGGGCGGTGGTGATGGGTGGTGACGGCGGTGATGGGTGGTGGTGGTGGGTGGTGGTGGCGGCGGCTGTGGTGGTGGCGGGTGGTGGCGGCTGGTGGTGGTCGTGGGTGGTGGTGGGTGGTGGCGGGCGGCGGTGGCTGTGGTGGTGGGTGGTGGTGGCGGCTGGCGGTGGCGACTGTGGCAACGGGCGGTGGCGGCTGGTGGCGGGCGGTGGTGGCGGCTGGTGGTGGTGGCAGCTGGTGGCGGGCGGTGGCGGCTGGTGGCAGCTGATGGCGGCTGGTGGTGGCGGGTGGCGGCTGGTGGTGGCGGTGGTGGGTGGTGGCTGCTGGTGGTGGGTGGTGGCAGCTGGTGGCGGTGGTGGGTGGCGGCTGGTGGTGGCGGGCGGCGGTGGTGGGTGGCGGTGGCGTGGCGGCTGGTGGTGGCGGTGGTAGCGGCTGGTGTTGGCTGGTGGCAGCTGGTGGCGGGCGGTGGCGGCTGGTGGCAGCTGATGGTGGCTGGTGGTGGTGGGTAGCGGCTGGTGGTGGCGGTGGTGGATGGTGGCGGCTGGTGGTGGGTGGTGGCAGCTGGTGGCGGGTGGCGGTGGTGGGTGGCGGCTGGTGGTGGTAGGTGGTGGCGGCTGGTGGTGGCGGGCGGCGGTGGTGGGTGGCGGTGGCGTGGCGGCTGGTGGTGGCGGTGGTGGGTGGTGGCGGCTGGTGGCGGCTGGTGGTGGCGGTGGTGGGTGGTGGCGGCTGGTGGCGGCTGGTGGTGGCGGTGGTGGGTGGTGGCGGATGGTGGCGGGTGGCGGTGGTGGGTGGCGGCTGGTGTCGGCGGGTGGCGGCTGGTGGCGGCCACCTGGGACACACCCTTCACCTCTGAAGGTCTGAGCACAACTAACCATGTGTCTCTCACCATCAGCCTAGTGTTGCCATCAGCTCGCCCTATCAAAATGTTTCCTTCAAAGATTGTATATTATCTTTAAACAACAAGTTTGATTATCAAGGAAATAATGCATATATTATTGTCACATTAATACTGTGCAATATCTTATTACATTCCTGCTAAATAATTATAATTTGAAACAGGACAAAAAATCCAACATATATATAAAAACCAACATTAGAGATCACGAGGCCTAGGCCTCGCCTGTGACCACACATCCTGCCTCCCTGGCCTGCTACCCTCTCACACCTCACACTCTTAACTCTCTCATAATCACTCTCACTCTCAATCACTCTTATGCACTATTACTCACTCTTACTCTCAATCACTCTTACGCACTATTACTCACTCTTACTCTCAGTCATCCTTTCTCATACTCACTCTTACTCTCATACTCACTCTTACTCTCATACTCACTCTTACTCTCTGCCACTCTTACTCTCATACTCACTCTTACTCTCTGTCACTCTTACTCTCTGTCACTCTTACTCTCTGTCACTCTTACTCTCTGTCACTCTTACTCTCTGTCACTCGTACTCTGCCACTCTTACTCCTGTCACTCTTACTCACTCTCAGTCACCCTTACCCATTCATACGCACTCTTACTCTCATACTCTTACTCTCAATCACTCTTACTCTCAATCACTCTTACTTTCAATTACTCTTACTCCCAATCACTCCTACTCCCAATCACTCCTACTCTCAATCACTCTTACTCTCATTCTTACTCTTACTCACTCTTACTCTCACTCTTACTCTTACTCCCAATCACTCTTACTCTCAATCACTCTTATTCTCATTCTTACTCTTACTCTCACTCTTACTCTTACTCCTAATCACTCGTACTCTCAATCACTCTTATTCTCATTCTTACTCTTACTCTCACTCTTACTCTTACTCCCAATCACTCTTACTCCCAATCACTCTTACTCTCAATCACTCTTACTCTCAATCACTCTTACTCTCATTCTTACTCTTACTCACTCTTACTCTCAATCACTCATATTCTCATTCTTACTCCTACTCTCACTCTTACTCCTACTCTCACTCTTACTCCTACTCCCAATCACTCTTACTCCCAATCACTCTTACTCCCAATCACTCTTACTCCCAATCACTCTTACTCTCAATCACTCTTACTCCCAATCACTCTTACTCCCAATCACTCTTACTCCCAATCACTCTTACTCTCAATCACTCTTACTCTCAATCACTCTTACTCTCAATCACTCTCACTCTTACTCTCAATCACTCTTACTCTCACTAACTCTCAATCACTCTTACTCACTCTCATACTCACTCTTACTCTCATACTCACTCTTACTCTCTGTCACTCTTACTCTCATACTCACTCTTACTCTCTGTCACTCTTACTCTCATACTCACTCTTACTCTCTGTCACTCTTACTCTGTCACTCTTACTCTCTGTCACTCTTACTCTGTCACTCTTACTCTCTGTCACTCTTACTCTCTGTCACTCTTACTCTCTGTCACTCTTACTCTCTGCCACTCTTACTCTGTCACTCTTACTCTCTGTCACTCTTACTCTGTCACTCTTACTCTCTGTCACTCTTACTCTCTGTCACTCTTACTCTCTGTCACTCTTACTCACTCTCAGTCACCCTTACCCATTCATACTCACTCTTACTCTCATACTCTTACTCTCAATCACTCTTACTCTCAATCACTCTTACTCCCAATCACTCCTACTCCCAATCACTCCTACTCTCAATCACTCTTACTCTCATTCTTACTCTTACTCCCAATCACTCTTACTCCCAATCACTCTTACTCTCAATCACTCTTACTCCTACTCTCACTCTTACTCCTACTCCCTCTTACTCCCAATCACTCTTACTCTCAATCACTCTTACTCTCTGTCACTCTTACTCTCTGTCACTCTTACTCTGTCACCCTTACTCTCTGTCACTCTTACTCTGTCACTCTTACTCTCTGATGTCACTCTTACTCTCTGTCACTCTTACTCACTCTCAGTCACCCTTACCCATTCATACTCACTCTTACTCTCATACTCTTACTCTCAATCACTCTTACTCTCAATCACTCTTACTCTCAATCACTCTTACTCCCAATCACTCCTACTACCAATCACTCCTACTCTCAATCACTCTTACTCTCATTCTTACTCTTACTCACTCGTACTCTTACTCCCAATCACTCTTACTCTCAATCACTCTTATTCTCATTCTTACTCTTACTCTCACTCTTACTCCCAATCACTCTTACTCCCAATCACTCTTACTCTCAATCACTCTTACTCTCATTCTTACTCTTACTCACTCTTACTCTCAATCACTCATATTCTCATTCTTACTCCTACTCTCACTCTTACTCCTACTCTCACTCTTACTCCTACTCCCAATCACTCTTACTCCCAATCACTCTTACTCTCAATCACTCTTACTCTCAATCACTCTTACTCTCACTCTTACTCTCAATCACTCTTACTCTCAATCACTCTTACTCTCACTAACTCTCAATCACTCTTACTCACTCTCATACTCACTCTTACTCTCATACTCACTCTTACTCTCATACTCACTCTTACTCTCATACTCACTCTTACTCTCTGTCACTCTTACTCTCATACTCACTCTTACTCTCTGTCACTCTTACTCTCTGTCACTCTTACTCTCTGTCACTCTTACTCTCTGTCACTCTTACTCTCTGTCACTCTTACTCTGTCACTCTTATTCTCTGTCACTCTTACTCTCTGTCACTCTTACTCTCTGTCACTCTTACTCTCTGTCACTCTTACTCACTCTCAGTCACCCTTACCCATTCATACTCACTCTTACTCTCATACTCTTACTCTCAATCACTTTTACTCTCAATCACTCTTACTCCCAATCACTCCTACTCCCAATCACTCCTACTCTCAATCACTCTTGCTCTCATTCTTACTCTTACTCTCACTCTTACTCTTACTCCCAATCACTCTTACTCTCAATCACTCTTACTCTCAATCACTCATATTCTCATTCTTACTCCTACTCTCACTCTTACTCCCAATCACTCTTACTCCTACTCCCAATCACTCTTACTCCCAATCACTCTTACTCTCAATCACTCTTACTCTCAATCACTCTTACTCTCACTCTTACTCTCAATCACTCTCACTCTCATTCTCAATCACTCTTACTCTCACTCTAACTCTCAATCACTCTTACTCTCATACTCACCCTTACTCTCAATCACTTTTACTCTCACTCTGTCACCCTTACTCTCAATCACTCTGTCACTCTTACTCTCACTCACTCTTACTTTTACTCACTCTTACTTTTACTCACTCTCACTCACTCTTACTCACACTTACACACTCTCACTCACCTTCAGTCACTCTTACCCACTCTCGCTCACTCTAGTTAATAAGAACACACCAATTTAAGACAACAAAACGTTTGTGTTAAAAAACGTTGTGTTGTGTCAAATTGTGTTAAAAAGAGCGATTTTTAGAAAATTTGGAAAACTACTTTTTTCTGATCATATTATAACTAAATGGATTTTGAACGTTTCACTGAGCCAATAAATATCATTCACAATTTATTAATGAATTTTACAAAAAAACACCATAAATTTTATATTTAAACATGTAAAAGCTATTTGTAATACATTAGGAACAAAATAGTTGTTGAAAAACAATTTGTTATAAAACCTTTGTGTTTGGATTTTTTGATTAAAAGTTTCTCAAAGGCTCTCCTGCACCATTCTCAATGCAAATCATTCCCACGCCTATGGGAAGAGATAGACGAACGTTTTCTAGATGATTTGTGTTTGCTGGGTGCACCCCCCAGTTTTATGATTTTTTCCCCAATGCCTGTCAATGCATCCCTGGTTTTACGAAGCATAGACCAGCAATTTTTGTTTTTTCCCAAGCCGGTCTACGCCCTACCGGTTTTACAAAACGTAGACCGGCAATTTTGTATTTTTTCCATTCTGGTATACGGCCCACTGGTTTTACAAAGCATACACCGGGAATTTTGTTTTTTCCTCATGCCAGTCTATGCCCCACCAGTTTTATGAAGCGTTGACTGGCAATTTTGTTTTTATTCCATGTCAGTCTATTCCCCACCGGTTTTACGAAGCATAGACCGGCAATTTTGTTTTTTCCCCATGCCGGTCTATTCCCCACCAGTTTTACGAAGTGGAGACACGCAATTTAGGTTTTTCCCATGCCAGTCTATGCACCCCTTATTTACGATTTTTTTTCCCATGCTGGTCTTCACCTTACTGGTTTAACGAAGCCGGTCTACGCCCTACCGGTTTTACAAAACGTAGATCGGCAATATTGTATTTTTCCCATTCCGGTATACGCTGTTATGATCTCAGCCTGCAGGAGAAACGAGTCTTCCTCCTTGAGAGTTATTCATCAAGCCTGACCTGATTAGAAGGTCTAGCAAATATTGAGGTGATAACACATATGTAAAATAGTTCCTTCGATATATGTAACAATTTAAGATTATGGGCAATGAAGAAGAAAACAGATAAATGACTGGCTAGGAGATGTGGACATTTTGCTGGAGGCGTGAGGGTTTTGAAGGGTTTTGACCTCACTTGAGGCCAGACAATGCAGGGGGAAAGCCACGCTCCGTTGAGCTCCAGTTAGAAGGGAACCCCTAGTGATATATCTCGAAGAGAAGTGTGCAGACGTACGAGCTGTGGAATCGAGCTGGGGACGTGTGGTCTCAAGTCGTGGGCGACGAGGAGTGTTTATTAAACCGCCCAGAGACATTATTGCAGGCTGTGGAAGCGCCCTGACCAAGCTTCGTCAGAGGGAGGAGCGCCCTCGACCAGACAATCTGTGGTAAGCACAATATACGCCAGTTCATAGTGATTGCTTGTAGTTGGTCGTGTGCCCAGCGACAGTAGCAATGTTTATTGATAAGTTAGACATGTTTTAATAAGGCAGAAGGCCTGAAATAAGAGAGTGGAGAGGGAGGAACACGGAGCGACGTCCGTCCCCTCTGAGCGCTGGCAGGCAACTGAGGGAGCCCGGCTCCTGACGGTGGAAGACGCTCCCAGCGTGAGTGAGGACCGCCGCCGGGCAAGGTGGAGTATGGACCCGCCCAAAACGGGGGAGTCCACTCTCACTGCATGTAGAGGACAGATAGAGGTTGGAGGCAAACATATTGTGTGATTATTTTTGTTTATGTGTTAAAGGGGAAACAATTTTATTGGAGTGTCAATGGGTTGCAGGTTTGTCTTTGGGGAAGAAGTTGCTGAGAACTTCGAAGCCAGCACAGATGAAGTAATTGATGAGACTCCAAGGTAGTGGAGCAGAGGACCTCGAGCTGTGAGGAGAAGCAGTGAAGAGGAGTGTCACGTGCTTCTGTAGAGGTGGTGAAGCACCATAGTTGCTCGAGGAAACTTCATGGTGTAGCAGCCAAGAGAGCTGTGGAGGACCCTAGCAGAAGGGTGAAGCAACGTAGTTGCTCAAAGAAACTTCATGGAAGCAGCCTGGAGGAGCGGCAGAGGATCCTGGTAGTGAAGCCCGGAAGAACCTGAAGATATCAGGGTAGTGAACTTCCAGAGGTGGAAGGGAAGTTCTGGTGGATTACTTGTAGGGAGTTGATAGTGTTTGGTTGTCATTAGTGTGAGAGACGCAGTGAGAGGTGAGTGGTTGTTTGCATTCTCACGTCAAGGAGTGTTTTATACTGAAGTTTAGAGTTACAGACGTAGGCTGGATTACCTACAGACGTATGCGTTCTAGGACTGGTAGAGTGATCGATTGATCATTGTTGTGTATCAATGAACATTTATACTGATATATGTTATTGCATTCAAATGCTGATTTTCTTTGTACACATTTATAGATACATATATATATTCTCTTGCTGATGGTGCAACAGTGTATGTAGACTTGATCAACTTGAGAAGGTTGATAGTATCAGGTGGTGAACCAGGAGATAGGATACCACTTGATAAGCTGATGATAGAGTTCTAATGATGTTGGAGTGCAACCTGATTGCAATATTATAGAGTATAGGATTCATTATTATTATATATGTGTATGTATCGTGTATGTGCTCTGTCCAGTAAATGTATCCCAATTTGCTGGTGTTTGCCCTTGTCCTAGTGAGGCTTCCCAGGAAGTAGTAAAGAAGGAGAGAGAGAGAGAAAGAACCAAGAACCACTGCTGTGGACAGGGTAGAAGGTAATACTAGTAAGTCATAGGGGATTGAGGAGATCATATCTCATAAGGAGAGAGTGGGGAGTCACAGCGGCTCGAGTGGGTGTGTGCACGTGACAACGAGGCTAAGTGTTGGAGCCGCATCCCCTAAACGTGTGACGTTGAGCCCCTCTCCAAGAACCAGAAGCGCCAAGGGTGATCTCCTAGTGAGGTATAAGCTCTCTACCGAGTTGTGGGTTGTGTTGTCCGTAGAGAAGGATCAACACGACAACACCACCAACCCACAGACTATAATAACGCCCCACTGGTTTTACAAAGCATTCACCGGCAATTTTGTTTTTTCTCCATGTCGGTCTATGCCCCACCGGTTTTATGAAGCGTTGACTGGCAATTTTGTTTTTATTCCATGTCAGTCTATTCCTCACCGGTTTTACGAAGCGTAGACCGGCAATTTTGGTTTTTCCCCATGCCGAACTATGCCCCACCAGTTTTATGAAGCGTAGACCGGCAATTTTGTTTTTTTCCCATGACAGTCTACGCCCCATTTGTTTTACGAACTGTACACCAGCAATTTTGTTTTTTCTCCATGCTGGTCTAAGCCCCACCGGTTTTATGAAGCATAGACTGGCAATTTTGTTTTTTTTCCATGCCAGTCTACGCCCTGCTGGTTTTGCGAAGTGTAGACTGGGCCATTTTGGTTTTGCCCCATGCCGTTCTATGTTCCACCAGTTTTTACGCTACTGGCAATTTTATTTTTTTTCCATACCGGTATACACACCTCCGGTTTTACAAATGTTTTTCTCAATCCAGGTAATAACCCCCTGGTTTTACAATTTTTTTCCCAATGCCGGTCTACGCACCCCTGGTTTTACACCCCTGGTTTTACGTAGCGTAGACCAGCAATTTTGTTTTTTTTCCAATGCCGGTCTACACACTACCGGTTTTACACCCCTGGTTTTATGAAGCGTAGACCGGCAATTTTGTTTTTTTCCCATGCCGGTCTATGCACTGCTAGTTTTACGAATTCTTTTCCCATGCCGGTCTACGCACCCCCTGGTTTTATGGAGTTTTTCCTAATGCCAGTTTACGCACCCCCGGTTTTACGAAGTGTAGACCAGCAATTTTGTCTTTTCCATGTTGGTCTACGCCCTACCGGTTTTACGAAGGGTAGACCGGTAATTTAATTTTTTTCCCATGCCGGTCTACGCCCCATCGGTTTTACAATGTATAGACAGGCAATTTGTTTTTTTTCCCATGCCGGTCTATGTCCCACCGGTTTTATGAAGCATAGACCGTCAATTTTGTTTTTTTCCCATGCCGGTTTACGCCTTGTGTCTTTTCGTTGTCCATCTTTCTTCAAGGATCATTTATTTTGCATTTGGCAAATAAAAAGTAAACGCGCTATCAGTCATTTATATGAAAACAGACCCCCCAGGCATGGTGACATCGATAGGGGATTCAGTAGTAATACAAATATTGCTGCTAGCCTTGTGCACGCTTCACATTCGCTCAAAAACATGCCTCCCACACCTTACTGTAGTATATAACAAATCAAAATACTCATTCAGTGTACATAAATATGAACTACAATGAGAAAAAGCAAGCCTCTCATGTTTTAAAATAAGGTCTTCTGCAGTTACCTTCATTTCTAAGGTCTGCATCCTTAAGGTGGTGCGATGCACCAATGAGTGCAGAGCTTTTAGTACATGCGGTTCCTAGGGGGTTCACACATTAGTGCATTCTCTTAATCGCTCTCAATGCTTTAACTGTACTCTGTGACATCCCAGGCAATATTCAGGTACCTTTGATCGTATTTTTTTCGCTCATTCCTCATATTTTCTGTTATTCAATTCATAAGCCCTAACAAACCATCCTAACCTAACTTATATAACAAACAAATATTATATAAGAAACAACTACATTCTACAGGTCAGTTGTTGTTTCAGCGACATGACAAAAAGCGACCTCAGTATAGGGATAGGGTATTAGCTCGCATTAATATATAAGTGTTAAGGCTCACGGCAACCTGAGTTTTCAAACTATGCACTACGTCCTCAGATGGGCAATGCGGCGTTGGCGTCCTACTTGCACATGTACTAGTAGTAGTGACAGTGTCAAATACACCCTGCCATTTTAGGGAATCAGAGGTGGGTGTGCCTGCAGCAACTACCAAAAAAAGTGTAGATAGGGATCCAGTAGGTACCGCTATGTCCATGTGCTTTATACACCAAAAAAAGTATGGAGATATGTATATGTAAATAATATGTATATATATACGGATGTGCTAGCTGCAATCACCAAGAAAAGTGTAGATTCGTCATCAGCTGTCTCTATGACCAGGTGTAAAATCAGGTTTCCACACAGTATGGTCGTCCCCCTACCTCTCCCCACACCTGATGGCCTTGTCTGTACTGTAAGACAGGTCCCCCCGCCCCTCTGCGAAGTGGGGTTAAAGGGACATATACTCAAGGTTACATATACACTAGAATAAAAGAAGGTAAAAAGAAATAGCCAATATATTTTTAAATTATATTAAGAAAGTACATAAAGGCTTAAACATAGTCATATTTTTATAATATCGTAATCCAAATCCCCCCATCCCCCATAATAGTGTCTAACAAGATCTCTCCTCCTCGTGCATAGGTCTGTTGTAGGGTCTTCATTTTCTTCTTCCTACTCCTCTTCCTTCTTCCCCCCCCCCACTCCCCCTGGGTTGAATATGAAGACTCATCATCTGGTGTGTGAATGGAGCAGGGCGATTCTTCCCTAAGTAGGGGACTACTGACGTCATAGCTGGGACTACTGAGGTGTCGTTCTTCCTCACCTTGGGGGCCATTGACGTATTTGCTTTCACCCTTGGAGTACATTTCTTGAAGTGAAGTGTTGGGGTGGTATTCTGTGGTATATCTGTGTGCCTATAGCCTAAGCTGTTGTATTTATTTAGGTAAAAGCGCTTATCATCAAATGCACTTAAACCCCTCTTAGTATTAAAAGTGGTAACCATCTGCCCTCCTACATTCCTAATTTGAAAATATTGAAAAGTATTTACTACTCCAATGCTGAGTACGGTTTCTTTAAAATGGCTGTGTTAAAGATCTTTGCACAGCACGGGGGATACCCTTAGCAGCAATGGAATTGGAATTGTCTTGCAATATCAAACTATGCATCTTTGGTTTCAGGGCAAACCGCCACATCCTCGAGGATGTGGCGGTTTGAAACTTCTGACTTTAAAAGCCCTAAAACACCCTTTTTAGAAGGGTCATACAAGGGGTGAGTTTTAGAGAAGTTACTGGTATCCATCCATGACTTAAGGGGCTCTCCCCCCATCTCCTGAAAGATGTCATTCGCCACTAAACTAAAAATTAAGCTGTCAGTACCGCTGTAAACTAATTGTACCCTATCTGTATAGTGCTTCTTAAGTGCCATGTACCAAAAATGGTACAAACTGTATTTTGCCAGCTCAAGAATCTGGAAGCCAATGTAATTCGGATGTGTAATTTTAATGAATGGTCTGGAACTGACGGACAATAACTTATTGTCACCTAAATGTACCATGTATTTAGAGCGTGGATTCTTCACCTCCCGTAAAAATACCTTGGCAGAAGTCACTAGTTTGGTGTCAATGGCATAACGGGCTGGGTTCAGTAGTGTTTTACCAAAAACACTATTTGTTAAAAGTTTAAATAGTGTTTTCCTATCTTGGCTGGTGGAGGAATTTCTGTTGTTAATATTGGTGTTAACAAATTCTGCCATAAAATCTGTCTGGTGAAACTCATAAATGATGTGTACAGTCTCTACCTCAAGACCTATCTCGATAAATAGCTGTAAAAGGTGTGGAGATATGAAATAATGTTTTTTTTTCTAGATATCACTGTCACGGGTTTGCGTGTGTCGAAAACTTTTGTCATAGCTGTGTCTCAGAGGACTGTTAAGAATTTAGTGGTGGTGGACCTTTAAATGTTGTCTAGAGGAATAGATGATTGTACCTGAATCAAGGTGTAAGGAAAAACAGTCTAGTACATAGATACAAATTTGCATGCAAAGACAAACAAACATATCTAATAAGGTGATATCCTTATAATACGTGGTCATTTAGTATTATTGAAAAGTCCCTAGCGGGCTCTAGATACCCTAAAGCTCACCATCCCAAACCTGGAACCATACACACACAGACGAGAAGAACTCCTTTATTAAAAGGATTTCATCTCATCAGACGATAGTCTCCTTAGCCCCCCATAGAGCAATTTCTTAGTCATACAACTCCCATAAAGGGAGTTGAAATCTAAATAAAGTAAAAAGGAAGATCTATCCTCCTGAGGGTTAAAAGATGGGTTGACGTAGCGGTTGTTAGCTCTGACGTAACTCCTAACTGCAGTTGTAAATCTCCCTCGTATGTTTTTTGACAAGAGTTTGATTAACATGACATCTGCACTTAACTCCAACGATATTTTGATGCTTCTCAAGAAGCAGTCATAAGAGCAGCCCGGAAGGCTTCAATAATGAGTCAATTCTAATGAATAGATATCATTTAGAATTACCCTATGGTGGGTAAAAATGTCAGCCAGAAGACCAACGTCACACCTTAAGTAAACAAGGAGGGAGTCGAAAGAAATGAACACGTCGTACATTTACGACCGGAGCGCGAAAGTGTTTATTAATTAATGTCCTACATGATGTTGTTTCCCATACTAATTTAAATGTCTATATTCTTCCAAACTGATGTCTGATTTGGTTAGGAAGCTGTAAAACATTTCAATAGGAGGGAGTGTTGCATCATTAAAGCAGCCGATTTTTGTGGCATTTTCATAAGGGAAAAACTGCTTACACTCCAAGAGCAGGTGGTGACACTCTTTGGGTAAATCTTCTATCATTGAGCGAGTGAATGTTAAGGGACTGGCCGAATCAATGTGAGTCTTTGCTAGTGACAAAAGACTACCTGTAATGAAAGCTAGTGAATCAAGACATTTAAGCTTCCCTATTTCTACCTTAAGGAATTTTGTACTCTGACGTATCAAAATATTGCTCTTAATATTTGAACCCATCCTAAACTCTCTCATAATTAACCCCATGGCATAAGACATATTGAGAGGAATTGGGACTAAACTCTCTAGAGCATCCCCGTGGCAGAGGATGCAGTAAGGACACCAATATAATTGAGCTTTTCCCTAAGGTGATCATGATGTTTGAACCTTGTGATTGAGGGGGGGGGGGTAAATACCCTCTCACAAAATAGGCAGTGGGTCTGTCTCCAAATATGAACCATATCCTCAATAGACATGTCTCTTTCATAATGGGGGAGGGTGGATCTGATAATTTCCCATTTGGTGGCTACTCGCTCAATGAAATGTGTGACGCTGTCCCTCAAAAATAAGTAAATTTATCAATAACGGAGTTGTTCCTATCAACAATTCTATAACTGTATGCTATAGGTCTATGTACGGCTGTGACAGAACCAAGACAATCCTAGGTGCTTAAGTAGCGCTCAAAGTCGTAATATCCTACATGGGATGAGGGGTAACCTTTCCCTGTATTTTTAAAATGAAGGGTGTCCCCCTCCTGAGGGTAAATCATTTTCTGAGTTATGTCACAGGAAGATGTGTGATTTGCGAGGTCACTACAATTATGATATTCCAAAAGGCAGTTTCGACAGAACACAGACTTTCGTCAGTGGCTGCAAGTAAAGTTCCGTAGGAACTTGTCAAAAAATTTTATTAGTGCCACATGAGACTCCCCTAGCAACAATAATGGCACTATGACCGAGTACTGACTGCTACTACGTCGGTAAAGTGAGACGTGATAGGCCTCATCTGTATGTTTGTGTATTGAATACCAAAAAATGGATAGTTTATTCCTATTCTCCAATTATGAGATATCCTCCCATGAGAGAGGGAAGGATAAATGGTCGTATTTGACCATTTTCCTAACCCTAGTGTAGACTCTACAAGTCTCTCTATACGTCTGCATTTCCGTCCTTGTTGTGATGCCAGAAAAGCAGCTATGAATTGATTGATGCATGTTCTATTGTTTCCGGAGGGATTTGGGTTGAAGACCTCATGTCGCCCCCTTAAAAAGGAGATATAAGGGACATAATATCCCAATACAGACCATACACTAGCATTACAGATAACGATTTTGAGGAACTCAACATTATATAAGATAAATCCACTACCTTCAGTTTCTGAAAGGAGATCCTCCAGACGTGTAATATAATCCACCCAACTATCAATCAAATTACCCACCTCCTTAAGTGTTACCAGTCTAGGGGGGTGTCGTTATGAAGTGTTCCCTATAGTCATCATCTTCTGTGAGATGTTGTTTTAAAAGTGTTAGCTTCACCTCAAGTAAGATTTTAAATGACGAAGTAAAATTGCCGTGCCCCACAAGAGAATTCATGTATTTCTCTATTTCGGAGGAGTAGAACCCCCTAAAATTGCTAAGCAGCCCTATAGGGTCTGTAGCATAGGCTGTAGGGATGGAATATCCCATTCTAGCAAAGAGATCCCCCAGGGCCCCCTCCCTATTAATTAAGTGGGGGTGGTCAATAACTTCTTCCCCATCTGAGGAATTTCTATCACTTATTAGTCCCCTATCTTGAATGTTACCATGAGGTCTAAGACCACTAGGACCTGCCTGAGAGATGTCATCACCATAATCAACATCATCATCATCACTCATCATTCCACACTCCCCTCCTCCCGATTTGCACTGAGGTGTCTAACTCCACTACCGCCTAAGTGGGAATTGTCATGCTGTGTTTTGTCATATTTCCCCCGCCGCCCTACCTGCCCCTGTGATGTCTTTACCCACTTCTGAACCACACCTGGAAAATAATAATAATAATAATAATAATAATAATAATAATAATAATAATAATAATAATAATAATAATAATAATAATAATAAAAATAATATTAATAATAATAATAATAATAATAATTATTATAATAATATTAATTATATAAAGGAGACACCTCTAAGCTGCTAAATCCTCATGTCATAACTTCATAGGGAAATCATCGAAACCTCTTTACTGATTGCTTTGAAATTTTGATAGAACGTTGCATTCGAATGGGCGCGCCTTTTTACATATCTACTATATCCATGCCTCACCTGCAACAGGAAAAAACATGCTTTTTTTTTTTACACAGCCCCATCAGTTGGACGTATGATACACGCTGTAATCTCCTGAAGTTCTTCACCGATTGCCTTGAAATTTTGACACAACGTTGCATTCAAATATGCACGTCTTTTTATATTCCTACTATATAGATGACACCTCTGTGACAGCTAAAAACATTCCTTTTTGAAAAACCGCGCCATCTGTTGCCCATAATAGCAACATGCACGCTATACTAAATATGTCACGAATTCCATTTCAGTGTTTCCGATTGTATTGATAAATATTATTTTCATAGATTCCGATTTATTCTACTTTTTATTGAATTATTTTGTGTGACATTCAGTTAAATTGAACTATGTAGTTTCCATACTGTTCATTTCATAAGTATAAGTATAGATGCCATACCTGTGACAGGTAAAACTATGTTTTTCTTGAAAAGCAGCGCCATCTGTTGCATGTAAGAGCAACACACACATGCCATACTAAATATGTTACAGTTCCATTTCAGTCTTTCTTATTGTATTGATAAATTGAATTTTCATAGATTTTGATTTATTTTCACATTGATTTCATTATTTTGTGTGAATAGCATTGGAATTGAGCTGTGTTGTTTACCATACTATTCATTTCGTGAGTATAGTTTATTTTTAATCTATATAAATAAAAATGGAAATATTCATTTGTGCATGACCCCTAATCTCCGAAAGTTCTTCACTGATTGCATTGAAATTTTCACACAACGTTCCATTTGCACCCGAGCAGGTTTTTATATACATACTATATTGATATCATGTCTGTAACGGTAAAAAAAACATGCTTCTTCTGAAAAACTGCGCTTTTCATGTGTTTTTCATGTGCGGGAAATCTTCGAACCACTTTACAGATTGCTTTGAAATTTTGACAAAACATTGCTTTCATATAGGCGTGTCTTTTTATATATCTACTATATGCATGCCTCACCTGTGACAGGAAAAAAAACATGTTTTTTTTGTGCCACCTGTTGGACGTAAGAGCAACACACGCTGTAATCTCCAAAAGTTCTTCACCGATTGCTTTGAAATTTTGACACAATGTTGCATTCGAATAGGCGCGTCTTTTTATATACCTACTATATAGATGCCACCACAGTGACAGGTAAAAACATGCGTTTCTTAAATACAGTGCCATCTGTTACAAGTAAGAGCAACACACATGTTATACTAAATAAGTTACAATTCCATTTCATTGTTTCTAATTGCATTGATCAATTTTATTTTCATAGATTTCGATTTATTTTATTTTTTATTGAATTATTTTGTGTGACATTGTTTTGAAACTGAGCTGTGTTGTTTACCATACTGTTCATTTCATAAGTATAACTATAGATGGAACACCTGTGACAGGTAAAACTATGCTTTGCTTGAAAAGCAATGCCATCTGTTGCATGTAAGAGCAACACACATGTTTTTTTTTTTTTTTTTTTTTTTTTCTTTTTTAGCAGGGATAATCCTGCGCGGGCCCTAAGCCTCTGGCTGGCCCACTAAGTGATGCTCGTTTCTGTTTTACCTGGGCGGAGGATGAGTATGTATGACCCGTATGGTCGCTTCAGTAAGATTTTGCCATATGTGTTTAACAACTTCCTCTGCTCTGTCGAATCGAAGGTGAAATCTTAACGGGTTTGTAACTGTGCACTGTGTTAGATAATGTTCCAGTGGTCTGTCGGGCATTTCTCCACAGTGTTGACATTTCCTCTCACCTTCCGGAACCCGTAAGCCTATTTCCCATGCACATGGGTATCCAAGCCTGATGCGATGTAAGTGCACTTCTGTTGTTCTACCACCCCCGTTCATCAAACTAAGTGGTTCGTAGTTGGTGGAATTCTTGTACCAACCCGCAGATCCTGATGTTGCAACTGCTGTGTTGTGGTCACTGTACAGCCTTCGCATTGCTCTGTTTCGAATCACTTTCTTCATCTGGGAGAGACTCTGTGGTATGTAAATGTCTACATTCCTCCTCTTAGTAGCAAGTTTTGCAGCTTTGTCTGCTATGTCATTACCTAATAGTCCCACATGACTTGGCACCCAGTTGATAAGCACCCGTCGGCCTTGTCGGTGGAGTGTGTGCATGAATGATAAGACATTGGTGATCAGATGGATGTTATCACATATGTGTTCCTGTTGCAAGGTTTCAATGGCGGTTCTCGAATCTGTATGGACGATAACATGTTGGCGGTGTTCAGCAAGAGCATGTTCCAAAGCCTTTTGAATGGCTAGCATCTCAGTCTGTAAAGTCGAACACCCATTTGAGAGCCTCCAACTATATACAGAGTTTCCTGCTTTAACTGCAGCTCCGGTTTCCTGTCTCTGCTGGTCTACTGACCCATCCGTGAAGTAAGTGAAGCTGTCGGATGCCATGTTTGCTTCTATATGCATCTGTGCAATGTGACGTAGCAGATGAGGATGTGTCTGGTTCTTCTTTCCGTCAAGAGCCATAATCTGAAAGTCTGCTGGCAGAGATTCCCAAGGGGCTTGTATAACAAAGTCTGCATGTATGTCGTCGACACCCCTCTCAGTGACTGTGTTTGCCATATCGAACGTATCGATGGCGTTTATCGCACAATGGGTCCACCTGTTGCTATTGGAGGCTCTTCTGTCCAGAGTTAGTGCTCCAGTGATCAAATCTTTAAGTGAACTGATTCTAGGTCTAGTCAATATCTTGGTCAGCATGCACGCAGCAATCCTCTTTACCCTTATTTCAATCGACGTGAGCTTTGTCTCTAGTCTTAGGTTCAGGATTTTAGTCCATCTGGGAGCACCTGTTATGACTCGCAATGCATCATTTTGAAGAACCTCAACGTTTGCCCACTGACCAGGAGAAAGAGTGAGTAAGGCAGGTGCTGCATAATCAACCAGGGAACGAACGGCGTGTATGTAAAACATTCTCAACACTCTGTATCCCGCTCCTAGACGGGGCCCTGTGATTGCTCTCATTATATTTATTCGGGACTTTGCTTCCTCCTTTAGATATTGAATTTGCTTATTGAATGTCATCTTAAAATCAATCCACACTCCGAGATATCGATATTGTGGAACCCACTGAAGGTTAATGTCCTGAATGCGTAGGTGCCTGTCTGGAGCCTTGCCACCTAGTCTCATCGCCTTAGACTTCTGTGCAGATATTTTTAGCCCTAAAACACTGCATTCAGATGTCACTTGATCTAAAGCACCTTGAGCTTTATTTAGAAGTGAAGGACCCGTAACGACTAATGCTAGATCATCAGCATAGCTTAGCAATGTAACCCCTTCTGTAAAGGACATGGTAACAAGGTTTTCCATAAGGATGTTAAAAAGACTAGGACTGAGGACTCCTCCTTGTGGAGTCCCATTCTCGTGCAAGTGGTAGTCCGACACTTGTCCTTGCAACTTTACTCTGGCATACCTGTGACTTAGGTAATCTTGAATCCATGCTAGCATTTTCCCCCTCACACCTTTTTTAACTAAGGTGTGTAGTATTGCTGGCGGGCTTGCAAGTTCAAATGCTTTTTCCAGATCAAGGAAGACCACTATAGCTGGACCCGAGTTAACTGTTCCTAGTAATGTTGCTATGCAGTTGGCAGTACCTACACCTCTAGTGAAGCCAAATATGTGTTTATGAAGGTCTCCAGTCTTCCACAGTAGTCTATTTAAGACCATCCGTTCTGCAGTTTTACTAACGCATGATGTCAAGGAAATGGGTCTGTAATTGCCAGGATCATTCGGCTTAGGAATCGGTATGATGTCTGCTTTCTTCCAAGAGGGCGGTAGTTTGCCTTGCTGCCAAGACGCATTGATGACGTCCAACATCCCTCGGTCTCCAGCAGGACCTGCATGTGCGATCATTGAGTATGTAATGTTATCAGCACCAGGTGCAGTGTCCTTACCACCCTTTTTGGCTCTGCTTAGTTCCTGTTCGGTGAAGGGACAGTCACATTCGTCATTTATAGCTAAGCCCTCATGAATGACTGTCATCCTCTCTTGTTTTAAGTGTTCTTGCTGCCTTCGGACCATTGCAGGAAGCTGATATGAAGCTGTTCTTTCTGCAAATTGGAGAGCAAGTCTCTCAGCCTCCTGCAATGGTTGAATACATGCCTGTGGCCGGGCTGGTCGACCTGATATAGTTTTAATCTGACCCCATATCTTGCCAAGACTACTATGTTTATTTAGAGTTTGACACCACTCAAACCATCTTGCCTCCTTTACTTCTCGAGAAACTCGCCTTGCTTCAGATATCACCGCTCGTAGCAGAGTTCTTCCTCCTGGTGTGGGGTTTCTCTTTAGATGTTTTCTGAAGATATTGACTCTGTGGTTCTGTTCTTTAACGTCATTACTATAGAACCAATAGTTCTTTCGTTTCGTGTTACCTGTGATAATGATTGGAATAGCTTTGTTCGCAGCAGCTGCACGGCTTCCTGCAGATTGGTCTCGTGTATGTTCAAATCCTCAGGTGGCGTGTACGTTGCATACCATTTTTCAAGTTCTTCCTGGTATACATTCCAATTGGCCTTTCCTAAATTCCACCGAGGCTGCGCAGGAGGTGTAGGAGGTCGTGCCAGGTTGAGTGTCGTGACAGTAGCATAGTGGTCACTGGTGATCACCGGGTCTACTTCCCACTTCGCCTGTTGCTGGAGTGCTGTGGAGATGAATGTAAGATCAAGGGAACCTCCTAGAATGTGAGTGGGTTCCCCAGTGTTGAGAAGTGTAATTTCAGGTACTTCTCGCAGAGCTGCAGCTAAATGGCGCCCATCCGCATTGGCTGGCCCAGTTGCACCTAACTCTGGATGATGAGCATTAAAATCTCCAGCAATAATTAAATTTTCCTGCGTGGCCAAGGCAAGCACTGCCTCTGCTTCCAGTTTACGTCTAGGGGGCTTGTAGACGTTGTATATGAGGAGCTCAAAATTAGCCATATTCACTGTAACTGCTAATACCTCTACTCCATCCCCACATGAAACCGAGTCTATTTTCTTGCTGGGTATGGTGTTTCTGACTAGGGTCATTAATCCTCTTAGTCTCCCCTGCTCATACGGGAGAACATAGTGCTGATATCCAGCTAATCTGAAGGATTTCGTGGCTGGGAAAAGAGTTTCTTCCAAAACGATTATATCTGCTTTCGTGCTGATTGCAGCCTCCTGAAGTGTGTGTTTTTTATTTCCAAGACCTTGTATGTTCCACTGCAGAATTCGTAATGGCCAGACGACGGGTTCGGTTGGTGTTGCTTGTTCTACTAGAACTCCTCCTCGGAATCGACCTCTATATTCTCCGCCTCGCAAGTCGTGTCGCTGCAAATCGGACTGCATTGATAGTTCGTGGTCATCCCCGACGTTGTTGGAATCTGTGCATAACTGTGGTCCATCGCTATGTTGTTGGAAGTGCTGCAGGTCGGACTGCATTGATTGTCCGTGGTCAACCCCGGCATTGTTGGAATCTGTGCAGAACTGTGGTCCATCACTTTGTTGTTGGTATTGCTGCAAGTCGGACTGCATTGATTGCTCGCGGCCGTTTCTTGTGTTGGCGGAACCTGCGCATCTCTGCTGTTCAATACGTCTTTGTTGGCGTTGCTGCAGATCAGACTGCATTGGCAGTTGTTGTCTGTCACCTGTGTTGGAAGATTCTGTTGATCGTGGTTGGTCACTGCGTCTTGCAGTTGCGTTGGTGAATGTTGATGTCCCGGAGTCTTGACTAGCCGACTGTTGCTGGTAGTCAGTATGTCCAAGTTGCGTTGTTTGTCCTCTTGTGCTCCACCCTGTCGGAGACTGTCTATTTCTCGTGTAACTGTGGTCTGCTGCACGATCTTGTCCATTATCACACAAGTGATGTCTTGAGTCTGTTGTTGTGAGGCGTTCTGCGTCATCTGTAGGCAATTGATAATGGTCTCTGCCATGATCTTCACGATGGTTTGCAGCTGGACCTCGGTAAAACTGTATAGCTGGTGAGTAGATTCCGAAAGTAAGTGTTTTCTGCTCATTTGCACTTGCTGGACTTCTGCAACACTTTCGTGTAATGTCTGATTCGGAATTGACAGATTCGGGAAATTTTGCTCTGTGAGAGCGGGTGGCTGTTGTGGCTGTGCACGAGTGTTCCAGACGTTGGTGTTGGTGGATGTACCGCTGGTCAGTGTGTTGACCCTGGCCTGAGCTGTCTGCACTTTTTGTTTCCGTGCAGAGCAGGTTGTGCTCCAGGCATGATGTTTGCCTCCACAATTTGGACATTTGGCTGTTGTGGTCTGGTTTGCCTTGTGCTTGGCAATACAGTCTTTGGTGGGATGTCTCAGGCTGCACACTCCGCACCTCTCCTGTTCTGTGCAGCGTGACTGATGGTGGCCGTATTTCTGAAACCTGAAGCAGCGTAGGGGTTCCGGGACGTATGGCCTCTGTCGGTATGTCCCCCAATTTCCAAGACCGAAAGTTTCCGGCACATGTCCCATGACGGTCACCAGAACCTGACGCGTCGCTGCCTTGCCTACTTTTGTGTGGCAACGTTCCGCACTCAGGACTTGCTTGTGTTCTAGCACTGGATCCAGGGGAAAGTCGATTGGGTATCCCAAAAGCACGACTCGTGTGCGTCGTTCTGAAGGGTCCAGCTTTACCAAGCACACAGGTTTCCCCTGCAGGACTCTTACCTTCTCTAAGTAATGTGCAGTCTGTTGGTCTTGAGGTGTCAGTATTATTTCTCCCTTCAGGTTGGCTGTAATGGAAAGTTTGAGCTCTGGTTGTTCTTTATCCATCGCCGTTACTACTCCATATGCTGTAGGAAAGTGGTCGGTCTGCATGATCTTGAATTTCGGAAGAAGTGCAGAGGCTGGCGATGTCTGGTGTGAGACTGGTGGTGTCCTCCCCTGTCCCATACTGCTGTCCTGCGGCTGGGCTGTGGAGAGAGGAACAATGGCCGACATTGGCTGGCGTGAAACCGGTGGTGTCCTCTCCTGACTCATACTGCCGTCCCGCGGCAGTGTTGCGGACAGAGAAGCATTGTCTGACACTGGCTGGTGTGTGACTGACGCTGTCCTCTCTAGGTCCACTACGTCCTCTGACTTGCTGGTAGAAGCAAGTGGTAAAGCCTCGATAGCAGTTTTCTTTGGGGCCTGCTGCACATCGGTCCACCGTCCTTCCTCGTCCGAAAGCTGCTTCCATTCCCTCTTGCGCTGAGCCTTCCCCATGGCTCTCTACACGTAGTGAGAACCGACTCAAACCACCGGAGCAGCAGGCGACACGTCCTCACTGCACGGTAGCTCAGGAGCAACTCAACACACATGCTATTCTAAATATGTCACAATTCCATTTCTATGTTTCTGATTGCATTGATAAATTGAATTTTCAAAGATTTTTATTTATTTTTATTTGATTTAATTATTCTGTATGAATTGCATTGGAATTGAGCTGTGTTGTTTACCATACTGATCATTTCGTGAGAATAGTTTACTTTTAAATTTGTTCATATTTACATTTCCTTTTTAACTGTTTTTCTTATATTTCAGTGATGGGAACATAAGATTACTTGATGTTCCCAATTTTCTGATGGGAACATCAGACCATTTGGGAAGGCATCGGACGAGGGAGTGGGGAATGGTGGGGATGACGAGACGAAAAGGGAGGGGGTGATGGTGGGGAAGGACCAGGGGACAGGGTAGTTTGGGATGGTGGGGACGAGGGAATGGGGGAATGGAGAATGGTGGGTAGGACAAAGGGACAGGGGGAGTGGGGCATGGTGGGAAGGAACAGGGGAGAGTGGAGTGAGGAATGGTGGGGAAGACAAAGGGATGGTGGAGTGGGGGAATGGTTGGGAGGCCGAGGAGATGCGTGAGGGAGGGAATGGTGGGGAGGAATGGAGGACAGGGAAGTTTGCTGTGGATCTATTTTATATTTTCTATGTAATCCCACGAATTTTTAATAGTCGAGTGTGACAGTACACTTACAGAACCATATAAATGTATGGGGTGTAACGAAAAGACAGTGTTAAACATAACAACTTAGTTTATTCAATAAAGTACTAACTATTACAACATAAACAATAGAAATATCAATGACGTTACTCGATATCCGTCCTGTGACACTATCAATGAAAGCTAGACACCATTCCCTCGGACTGCATAATGAACTAACTCGAAGATAAGGCGTGAACACAGAGGAATCAATCAAGAAACAAGAACTAACAGATCTATAATCACAATTACAACAAATGACATAGTATGTTCTGAAACACGTCTCCAGTAACCTTCTAACTGTTTTACGCCTGGGAGTCCACCCTGAGCAGCCGTGGAGTGAGGACGTGTCCCGGCCTCCGTGACTGCTGGGGTTGTTTGCCATTTTGGTCGCCAGGTGGTGTGGGCGTCTCTGCCCACTCAGTGTTGTTGCCTGCCTGGCTGCGTGCTGACGTGGCAGTTCTGACATGGGGGGGGGCCTTCAAATTCCTCCTGTTCTGCGTGTGAATTCCGTGGGACTGGAGTTCTCGTGTAAGGCTGGTTATCCAGCCATTGAGTTGGTGATGTGTGACATGCTTCGTGTCCCGGTGGAGGCTGTCTATGGAGTTGAGCTTGTTACGGCCCACCGGGTGATTATCAAGTTCGTGAGGGAGGAGGAGTATCGGGACTTCCTCCGTCGGCACGAAGGGCGTTCATTGCTGTTGCCGGATGGCGCAGGTTCTGTGGTTCTGACAGTGGCTTGATGGAAAATGCAGACTGACCCCACACTCATCTGGTGCCTTCGGGAAGTGGAGATGTTTGAGATATATATCTCGAACTATCTACTTCTTTTGTAAGGTCTGATGGTGTAGTGGGTTAAAGCATACTAGTTATGCCAGCTACTGGAAGGTAGTTGTGCTTTCTGGGTTCGAGTCCCACTGGTGGGTGTTGTCCAAAGATGATTAATCTTCACTTGTGGTTTATGCAAGTATAGGCTTATAAGCTGGACACGAGTTCTCTCACATTGACAGTGGCTTGATGGAAAATGCAGACTGACCCCACACTCATCTGGTGCCTTCGGGAAGTGGAGATGTTTGAGATATATATCTCGAACTATCTACTTCTTTTGTAAGGTCTGATGGTGTAGTGGGTTAAAGCATACTAGTTATGCCAGCTACTGGAAGGTAGTTGTGCTTTCTGGGTTCGAGTCCCACTGGTGGGTGTTGTCCAAAGATGATTAATCTTCACTTGTGGTTTATGCAAGTATAGGCTTATAAGCTGGACACGAGTTCTCTCACATTGACAGTGGCTTGATGGAAAATGCAGACTGACCCCACACTCATCTGGTGCCTTCGGGAAGTGGAGATGTTTGAGATATATATCTCGAACTATCTACTTCTTTTGTAAGGTCTGATGGTGTAGTGGGTTAAAGCATACTAGTTATGCCAGCTACTGGAAGGTAGTTGTGCTTTCTGGGTTCGAGTCCCACTGGTGGGTGTTGTCCAAAGATGATTAATCTTCACTTGTGGTTTATGCAAGTATAGGCTTATAAGCTGGACACGAGTTCTCTCACATTGACAGTGGCTTGATGGAAAATGCAGACTGACCCCACACTCATCTGGTGCCTTCGGGAAGTGGAGATGTTTGAGATATATATCTCGAACTATCTACTTCTTTTGTAAGGTCTGATGGTGTAGTGGGTTAAAGCATACTAGTTATGCCAGCTACTGGAAGGTAGTTGTGCTTTCTGGGTTCGAATCCCACTGGTGGGTGTTGTCCAAAGATGATTAATCTTCAGTTGTGGTTTATGCAAGTATAGGCTTATAAGCTGGACACGAGTTCTCTCACATTGACAGTGGCTTGATGGAAAATGCAGACTGACCCCACACTCATCTGGTGCCTTCGGGAAGTGGAGATGTTTGAGATATATATCTCGAACTATCTACTTCTTTTGTAAGGTCTGATGGTGTAGTGGGTTAAAGCATACTAGTTATGCCAGCTACTGGAAGGTAGTTGTGCTTTCTGGGTTCGAGTCCCACTGGTGGGTGTTGTCCAAAGATGATTAATCTTCACTTGTGGTTTATGCAAGTATAGGCTTATAAGCTGGACACGAGTTCTCTCACATTGACAGTGGCTTGATGGAAAATGCAGACTGACCCCACACTCATCTGGTGCCTTCGGGAAGTGGAGATGTTTGAGATATATATCTCGAACTATCTACTTCTTTTGTAAGGTCTGATGGTGTAGTGGGTTAAAGCATACTAGTTATGCCAGCTACTGGAAGGTAGTTGTGCTTTCTGGGTTCGAGTCCCACTGGTGGGTGTTGTCCAAAGATGATTAATCTTCACTTGTGGTTTATGCAAGTATAGGCTTATAAGCTGGACACGAGTTCTCTCACATTGACAGTGGCTTGATGGAAAATGCAGACTGACCCCACACTCATCTGGTGCCTTCGGGAAGTGGAGATGTTTGAGATATATATCTCGAACTATCTACTTCTTTTGTAAGGTCTGATGGTGTAGTGGGTTAAAGCATACTTGTTATGCCAGCTACTGGAAGGTAGTTGTGCTTTCTGGGTTCGAGTCCCACTGGTGGGTGTTGTCCAAAGATGATTAATCTTCACTTGTGGTTTATGCAAGTATAGGCTTATAAGCTGGACACGAGTTCTCTCACATTGACAGTGGCTTGATGGAAAATGCAGACTGACCCCACACTCATCTGGTGCCTTCGGGAAGTGGGGATGTTTGAGATATATATCTCGAACTATCTACTTCTTTTGTAAGGTCTGATGGTGTAGTGGGTTAAAGCATACTAGTTATGCCAGCTACTGGAAGGTAGTTGTGCTTTCTGGGTTCGAGTCCCACTGGTGGGTGTTGTCCAAAGATGATTAATCTTCACTTGTGGTTTATGCAAGTATAGGCTTATAAGCTGGACACGAGTTCTCTCACATTGACAGTGGCTTGATGGAAAATGCAGACTGACCCCACACTCATCTGGTGCCTTCGGGAAGTGGAGATGTTTGAGATATATATCTCGAACTATCTACTTCTTTTGTAAGGTCTGATGGTGTAGTGGGTTAAAGCATACTAGTTATGCCAGCTACTGGAAGGTAGTTGTGCTTTCTGGGTTCGAGTCCCACTGGTGGGTGTTGTCCAAAGATGATTAATCTTCACTTGTGGTTTATGCAAGTATAGGCTTATAAGCTGGACACGAGTTCTCTCACATTGACAGTGGCTTGATGGAAAATGCAGACTGACCCCACACTCATCTGGTGCCTTCGGGAAGTGGAGATGTTTGAGATATATATCTCGAACTATCTACTTCTTTTGTAAGGTCTGATGGTGTAGTGGGTTAAAGCATACTAGTTATGCCAGCTACTGGAAGGTAGTTGTGCTTTCTGGGTTCGAGTCCCACTGGTGGGTGTTGTCCAAAGATGATTAATCTTCACTTGTGGTTTATGCAAGTATAGGCTTATAAGCTGGACACGAGTTCTCTCACATTGACAGTGGCTTGATGGAAAATGCAGACTGACCCCACACGCATCTGGTGCCTTCAGGAAGTGGAGATGTTTGAGATATATATCTCGAACTATCTACTTCTTTTGTAAGGTCTGATGGTGTAGTGGGTTAAAGCATACTAGTTATGCCAGCTACTGGAAGGTAGTTGTGCTTTCTGGGTTCGAGTCCCACTGGTGGGTGTTGTCCAAAGATGATTAATCTTCACTTGTGGTTTATGCAAGTATAGGCTTATAAGCTGGACACGAGTTCTCTCACATTGACAGTGGCTTGATGGAAAATGCAGACTGACCCCACACTCATCTGGTGCCTTCGGGAAGTGGAGATGTTTGAGATATATATCTCGAACTATCTACTTCTTTTGTAAGGTCTGATGGTGTAGTGGGTTAAAGCATACTAGTTATGCCAGCTACTGGAAGGTAGTTGTGCTTTCTGGGTTCGAGTCCCACTGGTGGGTGTTGTCCAAAGATGATTAATCTTCACTTGTGGTTTATGCAAGTATAGGCTTATATATATATATATATATTTCTATGCGAACAAGCCTGAATGGTCCCCAGGACTATATGCAACTGAAAACTCACACCACAGAAGTGACTCGAACCCATACTGCCAGAAGCAACGCAACTGGTATGTACAGGCCGCCTTAATCTGCTTGACCATAACGACGAGACATAAGGAGGTGATAGCCGAAACTATTTGAACCACCCCCCCCCCCCCCCCCCCCGCCGGCACCTGGATGGTAATCATGGACATAGCATTTTATCAAATCACCTCATTCTTTGCGGCACACGTTAGGAACACAAATGCGAATAAGCCTGAATGGTTCCCAGGACTATATGCAGCTGAAAGCTCATACCCCAGAAGTGACTTTCACTGCATACATAATTATAATATGTACGACGAGCTTTGTTACGACAAACTTCCAAAAAATTCAGTGGGTAACAAAGCTTAAGACCAATCGAATCAATATTCTTAAATTCTTCATCTAAGAATTCTGGACTCACAACTCGAAGAGCTCTTAGATACATTGAAGAAAAAATTTCTATCGCCATTGCTCTCAAACCTGTACATGGAATTCTTTGAAAAGAAATTTGTTTCAAAAATAACTCCTGGAATCATTCCTTGGTTTAGATATGTTGATGATATCTTGTGTATTTGGCCTTCAGATGCAAACACAGACGAATTTGTAGCCAAACTTAATGACCAAGTCACCTCCATAAAATTTACTATGGAGACTGAAATTGATAAATGTTTGCCATTCTTAGATGTGCTTATTCATAGGGAAAACTCTTCATTAAAGTTTAGTGTTTACAGAAAACCTACGAACAATTTATCTTATGTTCATTATTTTTCAGGGCATAAATACAATGTAAAAAAGTCAATTTTTTCTTCAATGTATCTAAGAGCTCTTCGAGTTGTGAGTCCAGAATTCTTAGATGAAGAATTTAAGAATATTGATTCGATTGGTCTTAAGCTTTGTTACCCACTGAATTTTTTGGAAGTTTGTCGTAACAAAGCTCGTCGTACATATTATAATAATGTATGCAGTGAAAGGATTCGCCCAAAGAATGTGTTATGTTTACCATATTTCTCTGGGTTTGAGAATATTGTCAAGGCCTTGAAACTTTTTAATATAGATGTAATGTTTAGCTACGAAAACACTGTTGGTAAGCTATTAGTAAGGAACAGCCCTCGTAGTGATAATTGCGTCATTTATAAAATACCTTGTAAGGAATGTAATAAGTTCTATGTCGGGCAAACATCTAAATATTTAAAATGTAGAATATCGCAACATAAATACTCTGTAAGACATGGCCAATTATCTAATGCTTTGTTTGTGCATTTGTCAGAAAAAGCTCACCAAATTGATTGGGAGAGTGCGTCTTCAATAACAAATTGTAAAAGCACCTATAACAGAAACATAATTGAATCCGATTTGATACAGATCACCAAAGAAAGTAATTTGAATATTAGCAGTGGTCTATATAACTTAGATCCATTTCTAATAGATCAGCTAAAGGGCGATTTAAGTAGAATCATTGAAAAACATTTGTCTCACTAATTTATTGTATATATTTACCTCTTTATGTTATAATTACCTATGTATTATGCTTGTATGTCTGCTGTATCAGATGGGCCATTGGGCTACATCGGATGGGCCAATTGGGTGCATCTGATGGGCCAATGGGCCTTCTGCGTTGTCCAAGTATTGTACCTCACCTTACTTCACCACTCTCTCCTGCCTATTTATACCCATCACTCGATCTGTAAAATGACCTTCTGAAGATGTATTTAATATACGAAAGTACTTAAGGAAATTTCCTGCTTCATTTTTCCTTCGTGGTCTGACATTGTCATATATATATATATATATATATATATATATATATATATATATATATATATATATATATATATATATATATATATATATATATATATATATATATATATATATATATATATGCGAACAAGCCTGAATGGTCCCCAGGACAATATGCAACTGAAAACTCACACCCCAGAAGTGACTCGAACCCATACTCCCAGATGCCACGCAACTGGTATGTACAAGACGCCTTAATCCACTTGACCATCACGACCGGACAAAATGAGGTGATAGCCGAGGCTATTTGAACCACCCCACCGCCGGCACTCGGATAGTAATCTTGGGCATAGCATTTTACCAAATCACCTCATTCTTTGGGGCACACGTGA